>NW_007246909.1:474982-519959 GCF_000164805.1 Carlito syrichta
TGCGGTGGCCGGGAGTGGCCACTGCACTCCAGTCTGGGCGACAGAGTGAGACTCCAACTCAAAAAATAAATAAATAAATAAAAATAAATAAATAAAATAAAAAACGGGAATGTTCATTTTCTTTTTGTGGAGTTTTCAGAGTTTTTTTTTTTTGTATGTTGTAGATAATAGTTTTTTTATCGTATGCATTTTACAAATAGATTGTTCCAGTCTGTGCCTGTTGGCTTCTCGTAACAGCATCTTACATTGAAAACTACATAACTTTAATTATGTCTAGATTACCAATATTTTCTTTAATGGTTTGTACTTTTGGTGTCAGATCTAAGTGTAACATTTGGAGATACTGAAAGAGGCACAGGACAAGGGGCTGGTACACACCAAGTGTTTATTGGGGGGAGGTGCCATGGTCAGGAAAGATGGGCCACGGAAGTCGTGCCCAAGGAATGGCGACTTGGGTTTTTAAGGGTGCTGCATCTGGGGGGGGGGGGCGTAGCGGGGGTAGCATTGGGGTGGGGAGGCAAAGTGTCGATTCGTCTCTGGCCCGTGTGGCTGTTGTTGGGGCTGCTGGCAGGGTTGTTGGCAGGTGTATCCGGTCTGGGCTGGAAAGTCCCTTTCTGGCCCCTTTTGGCAGTTGGTGGCGAGTCCCTGGAGGCTTTAAGCGAAACATGCGCCTGTGGGCTTGGGGCGTTGTGGGTGGGTGCTGCTTTCCTCCGAACCGAACACTAAGAACTAGTTGCCCGTACACAAGGTCACCTAGATGTCCTCTTAAGTTTCTTCTGAAAGCTTTTTAGTTTGGGGATTTATACTTAGGTCTATAATACACTTTTAATTAATTTTGTATGGGGGATATGAGTTTACATCTATATTAATTGTTTTGCATAGGAATGTCCAGGCATTCCAGCACCATTTGTTGAAAAGATTATTCTTCCATCTTTGAATTTTTTTAAAAAAATCAAAATCAGTTAACTCTATGTTTGTGGGACTATTTCCTGGTTCTCTATCCTGCTCCATTAATCTAGGTATCTATTTTTTTCACTGACACCACATCATCTTTATTATAGTAACTGCTGTTAAGTTTTGAGGTTGAGTAATGTGTGTCATCCAGATTTGCTTTTCTTCAGTATTATTGATGCAACTTTTTGTCTGATTAATTGGCGAACTGGGCCCTTAAGAGATGTTGCCATTCCCAAAGCTGCACTGCCAGCCCAGGGTACACACAGTGGTTAGGGACACAATGACATCTGGATAAGGGAATGCAATGACACTGGAGAACTCAGGGAAGCCAACAGCTGCAGAGCTCCCAAAGAGTGTGACAGCTTTCTTAGTTTGGGGATCAGTGAGCTGATCCCCAAGAATTGTTAACAGCTTTGCCTGTTTAGTGGGTCAGTGAGTCAGCCCCTGAGGAGTGTTCACAGCTCTGCTGAGCCAAGCTCTGAGAAATGTAATAGCAACTTCAATCAGTTTGGTGGGCCAGCAAGCCAGGCCCCCAAGAAATGTGGAAGCTCTCTTGGTTTGAGGAGTCCAATTCTTCCAGTCCAGGCATGTGCAGCTCTTCTAGTTCAGCAGCTCTTCTAGTTTAGCAGTTCTGAGTTCTTGCCTCATGCGCATAATAATGGACACTGAAGAGTGAATAAGTAGGAATTTATCAGAAGACAGAAAAGCTCCTGGCAGTAAGAAGGGACCCAAGGAGGGTTGCCACAGATCCCTCTGCAGTCAGGGGTTTATATAGTCTTGAGAGTGTGCTGATTGGTTGGCAGTAGCACTAACCAGAGAGGGACACCATGATGTGGGATTGAAATGCACCAATTAAGAGAGGGTTGGAAAGGGCCAATCAAGAAAAAGTGAAGAAATGCATGAAAGGGGAAATCCATGGACCTTGAAATAGGTGTCCTCATACCAGTCCATGGGGCTTGCAGCAGAAGTTTTTACCGGGACCCACCCTAATCTGTCTACCTGTCTGGTTTCTTTCTTTCTCTTCTCTCATTATGTGGGCTATTTTGGGTCTTTTACCATCCCATATATAATTTTTAAAGTGTTTGTCTGTGTCTACAAAATAGGGTTTCCTTTAATCTATAGAAAACATTGAGAAGAATTGGCATCTTAATGACTTTGGATCTCTAAATCTGTAATGTATTTCTATTCAGCTCTTATATTTTTTCTATAGTCTTATAAGATTTATAAATCCTGTGTATAGTTTGTTAGTTTGTTACTGCTAGGTCAGACCCGTGAGGTTCTGTGATCAGGTGGTGTCAGTTGTAAGATCCAAAGAATTGCACAGAAGTTAGATTGGAAAATATAATTTACTTAGAAAGTAAATTGGAGACAGAGAGAGGAAATTCACCTTCCCAAGGTAGGGAAGGGGATTCAAAGCTTAGGAAAACATGGGCAACCATAGCTCAAAGAACACATAGGCTGGCCAGTGCATGACAAAAGAATGGTGAACGTCTGGTTGAGGTTGAATGTATTTAAACCTTCCCTTTGATGGCGGCAGGTCATCATGGTAGTTGGATAGTTGTCTATTTTATGTGATCACCAAGGGCAGGTAATCACAGGTACTGATATCGGGTGATGGAGGACAGGCAGATGAGTGGGTTAGTCACATGACTGCTGTCATGGTGGCGGAGGGTCTGACATGATCATGAAGGGCTGATTAGATTAACTTGGTTTAGGCAAATACTGGAATAGAAAAGTTCATTAGTATAAAACAAGCTGGGGAGGGACTGTAAAACAATTGTTAAGAGCTACCTTTGAGAAACTGATTCTGTCCTTGATTAGAGGGCAAGTTAGGTAATGGTAAGAGGATATGACACAACTAGGCAGTGTTAAAATGACTGTTCTTTGGGTATATTAACTCCGTTTTGGTCCTTTCTGTTAGATATGCATATACTTATTTTTCTTTTGTTGATCTTGTAAGAGGTATTGTATTTTCTTACTTCAAATTCAAAGTGTTCATTGCTGTTATATAAGCAAGCAATTGACTTTTGTATATCAACCTTGTATCTTGCCATTTCACTACAATTGCTTATTAGTTCTGGGAATGTTTGTTTTAAATTATTCTTTGGGGTTTTCTACAATCATATCGTCTGTAAACAAAGACAGTTTTCTTTGTTTATTTTTAATTCTGGATATGTATATATTAATTTTTAAATTTTTTATTTTAAAGATATGAGGTACAATTCAGGGTTAGGTATACAAATGTTCATTATGCAGGCACCCTTGTTGATGAGATGTGCTCCCCTACCCCCGGCAGTTTTTCTCTCTGCCAATCCTACTCCCTCTCCCCTGGCAGTTTCTCACTACAGCCAGTCAGTATATGTACTTTTTCTTTTCTTGTCATATTGTACTAGCTAGGCATACTCCATATTATTTCCTCTAAATTTATTAGTTAGAATTAAGCTGCAGTGATAAACTTTCTCTTAGCTTTTATTTATGTCATTATATAGTTATCAATTCTTATTTTATCTGAGTGCTTTTAATTATTTAATATTGAGAGCTAATGATCACTCAACAAAACACTGGGGAAAGCCATTTATTAAACAATATCAGAATTATTCAAATTTCTGACGAAGAGAGAAAAACACATTGACAAAGCCTAGTCAGAGAAAGATATTAATAAGGTCTTATAACCAAAGATCAGCAGTTTAAAAATATATTTTGTAAGTTGAAAAAGTGGTTGAGGATACTTACCTGGCGGGGGAGATACCATGACCACGAAGGTGGTTTTCCTAGGGTGAGGTTTATCTATTGCACTCCAGATGTGCTAACCCCTGAGATTTTTCCAAATGTGGGAAACCCCACTGCATAATTTGTGGCAGTGTGGAACTGCGTTCGTGCTCTCCCCTATTAAAAAAAAAAAAGAAAAGAAAAAATGGTTGAGGTTAGGGGAAGTTTCTGAATGAATAGCTTTAGATTGCTAAGTACAATAAAATGAAGGTCTTGAAGTAAGTATTGATAAGAAATTGTTAGTCTTGAAAATTAAGCAGTGTTGGATTTCTTTTACTTATTTTTTGCATGTATGTGTTTAATTGTTTTTAGTGTTGTTTAACAGAAAAGTATGTACAATTCTAATATTGTTAACGATAGAAAAATTAAATTATGTTGGTTTCAGTTTTCAGTATCATTATCTGTATTGATTGTTAGCTATCAAATTCCACCCCCTCTTTTTTTAAAGGAAGACCTTTAAGCTAGCTTCTATGTTTATTTTTAATATCCAATCATTATTTGTTACTACTTTTATCCTGGAACAACAGATGTTCCAGGGTCATCTTGAATTTCTCCTGCTTCAGCTCTGGAATCAGCCTTTTCACTGAGGATCCCTGCTTTCTTCAGGAAGAGAATGTTAATATTAAGACGTGAATAATAGGTATATAAAAAGGTATTGGATGTTTTCTTTGTTTGTCTGTTTGTTTGTTTTTGGCCGTCTCAATGGACAAAACCAGAGAGTATGGCATTTACATCTATCTCTATCTATGTATTTGGCAGCTTATCCAACTAAATATCACAAATCCACGATATTTCCAATTCCAAACCAAAACACAAAGGTTTATTTTAGTTTTTCTCTCTTCTATATTGTAACATACTTCTCCCACAACGAGGAAGCAGATTCTGTTTTCCTCATTATATTAGATGATTTAATACATTCTCTATTTGTGTCACCTATCTGCCTTCACTGCTGCTACTACCCTCTCACTACTGTCACACAGATGTCCTTCTTGGACACCTCATTACGGGCAATTGCCTATGCCTCCTGTTCCTCTTCATTGGTGTCCCTTTGTGTCCTTTTCAGGCTTGATATTTCTGTTTGTGGTCATTACTTCTGACTTGCATGAATGACCTTGTCACCTTGTTCAGAATCTGTACCTTGTACAGAATTGTCGTCTCTGTTTTTTCTTCCACTGGTGCCACTATGTAGATGCCAGCTTTGCACAATCTCAAGTAAATTTTTGAAATGAATAGTTCAGAAAGGCAGAAAGAAAGAAATAAAAAAAAAAAAGACAGGAAATATAAGAAGAACAAAAGAAAGAATATTATTTTCTTCATCAATACAAAAATTATGATTAGTTTTAATATCTTTTCATATGCTTTTGGGGGCATTTCATGTTTTCTCTTACATAAATTGCATAGCCATAATCTTTGATCTTTGTGCAAAAGTTCACATATATGCTAAAACCTAGATAGGAAACTCTTTGAATTTGTATGTGTTATCCTTTATAGGACTTATTGTTATAGCTGTTGTTGTTGTTAGAGATGAGATCTTTCTATATTACCCAGGCTGATCTTGAACTCCTGGGCAAGGAATCCTCCTACCTCAGCCTCCCAAGTAGCTAAGAATACAGGTGCAAATCACTACACCCAGCTGTTTTTTATAGGATTTTGTATGTTGTATTTTATAGGAAAAAATATTATCTATTTGTTCACTTATTTCCTGTGATTTTCAATAGGAAAAAAAATGTAAATTTGAATGTAATCTAATTTCCTCATTGTGAGACTAATGATGTTTCTAGAATTAAAAAAAAATTGCCTAACCTTACGTCATAAAGATATCCCCTTATTGTTTTAATCTCCTGGCTTTTTTGGTATTCGTTTTCAATTTTATTCTTTATCCTTTAATTGACTCTGTGAGAAAACAAAAAATCAAAAACAAAACAAAACAAATAAAAAAACAGCAAAAAATGCTAAGAATGTGAAGTTATTCTTGTCCTAATAAAACCTGGGAGCTGATGGTGGACTCTTCTAAGGGACATGTGGCCTTTACCCTGAGCATTCGGTAATAGTCTCAGGAAGATAACTCCCATCTAGTGATTTCATTGTCATGATGTAAGAGGAAAGTGGTGACTGGTGTTCCTGCAAGTTAATGGCATAAACAAAGGAATCTGCAAAACAAAGGGGTCAGAAAAGCTGTAGATTTGGCCAAAATTTTTAATGTCTTCTCAAGAACCCATTCTCATTTTCCAAATACTGAGTGAACCAGGTATTATTTAGCACATAGTAAAGTAAATATTTGTTTCTGCATTATTATTAAACTGGTGTAACTATTTTCAAAGCTGTTAATTATCTTATTAACCACATTGTCTCATTAATGTCACACATAGCATTTCAGTTCATGTTATTTGGTCCCATGTTGACAATTGTTTTCACTACAGAATGTTAAATTTCCATATGATGGCTATATTGCAATTGAATGTGTTGTATAATCAGAATCTTTGTGGAGGAGCACTCTATATTATACTTAAGAGAAATATGATAATCTTAAAATGAGAAAGTATATTTTCTATCATTGTCTCATTTTCAGTTAGTACATTTTGGGGGGGTTGTTTGTTTTTAAACCTCTATTTGAAAGGAAGTGACTAAGACTTGCACACTTGGTACAAAACTTCTATACCAATGATTGTTCTGAGCACATCCATTCAGTAGGTGTTTACATGATAACACTGTTATCAGTGAATGACTATTAGGATTTATGTAATTAAGAAATAAAACAGGCCTGGCTTGGTGGCTCAGCCTGTAATCCCAGCACTTTGGGAGGCCATGGTGAGTGGATTGCCTGAGCCCATGGGTTCGAGACCCACCTGGGCAACTTGGCGAGACCTCATCTCTACAATAAATCAAAAATTAACTGGGCATGGTAGCACACACCTGTAGTTCCAGCTCCTTGAAAGGCTGAGGTGGAAGGATCACCAGAACCCAGTAGGTCGAGGCTATGCTGGTCGGGAGTGTGCCACTGCACTCCAGTCTGGGTGACAGAGTGAGACTCTAATGTAAAACAATAAATAAATAAATAAATAAATAAATAAAACAAATGACATATTTTACTTCTTATTCCCTGACTAATTTCCAGTAAGATTAGCATAGGTTTACATAAAAGTATTTAAAGGTAAATTAAATTTGAATGAAAAATTGAAAATAATTAATGTTGAGGGTAGTGAAGTTAAAATTAAAGGCTGGATATTTTCCCAATAGTCTCATGTTTTGTTATTGCAATATTTGTTTTCCTCTCTCTCTTTCAATTTGGGTTATATCTAGTGATCTTCTTTAGTTTGCCTGATTCTTTCCTCTGCCATCTAGCAATATTTTTTATTCTAGATATTGCATATTCAATCATAAAATTTGCATTTAGTTATTTTATTATATTTTATATTCTATTTGAGAATTTCTGTTTCTCTATTCATGTCAATTATGTTTACCTTTGCCTCATGAAATACAGTTAGATAAGGCTGCTTTAGTCAAAGGGCACAAAGTTTTGGTAATAAAAGATAAACAAGCCCTAAAGATTAACTGTACGACATAGTGCCTATAGTTGTCAACACTGTATTGTATATTTAAAAATTTGTTAAGAAGGTAGATCTTATGTTGTGTTCTTATATTAATAATAATAATAAATAGAAATGGAAGGAGAAGTTTTTGGAGGTGATGGATAGGCTTATGGCATAGATTATAGTGATGGTTTCACAATTGCATCCTTATCTTTAAATTCATAAAGTTATATGCATTAAATATGTACAGTTTTTTGTGTGTCAATCATAGCTTAGTAAAGTGGTTTAAAAATAAATAAAATACATTAAAAATCCTCATTCTGCTAAAGGTTAATGTGTTAAAGGAGGAAGACGCCATAAATGCTTTACAAAGATACCTACTAAAATGACAGTCCTGGAGACACCAGTGGTGTCTATTAAAAAAAATAGCAGCCAATTGATTGAGTTCTGTCTGGTTATTTTCAATTCATGTCCATCTTGTTCATATAAAAAGTGTGATTGACTTCTGGATATATTTCAAGTAGCCTTTCAAATACTGAAAATGATGACATTTTGTAATTGCTGTCTCAATTCAGTTCATTTCAATCATCCGAAATCCATTCCAAGACTAGTATTCATGACTTTTGGAATAAAGGGAATTCTGATAATATAATGGTAGCATCACCTTTACTCTTAGTATTATGGCTGTGGTTCAGGGTTGTGATGATTAATTTCAGAGAAAATGTAGTTCTTTTTTCTTCTTTCTCAAAGTTCAAAATATGTATACAACGTAGCCATAAAGAAATACTGTCTTCCCACATTTCTCATAGCTACTGTACAGATCCATTCAAACATACATTATGTTTCTCATCCTTCTTTATGTCTTTCCTTATTTCTTTATTTAGTTTTCAGGGGGAAAAAAAGCTGTTTCCTACTTGTGCATTGCTTAGCTCTTTTTTCTATTTATTTTCCCCCTCTGACCATCACAGTTAAATGATGTTGGAAGTAATTACATCCCACTCTCTCTTTTGGCCAGGAAACAGTTTTCAGATTAGGAACAGCTTGAAAAACATTCACCATTATATAAAAACCACATCTCAAAGATACCCCCTGCCTATCAGTATTAAACGTCCTTCCTGGGCCTGGTGAGAAAAACTCAGACTATCGGTGAATCACTTCATCTTCATTAACATAGTGGCCACAAAAATACTCCCCATATCTCGTATTTCACAGCCCAGATTAACACTCAGTCACTGGAATTTCTCCAGGTCACACCACTTTCTCACCAGTCTAAATTTCTCTTAAGGTTATTGCTGGTGACATTTATTTTAAACCTAGTGATATGCTTACAGGTGTGTAAGATATCCGTGTTAATGATATCCTAAGAACTCTGGAGTCAGAGCTGTGTCTTAACGATCATTTTGTCTCCTCCAGCTGAACTATTTGTAAAGCACTTTTCACAAAGTATCACTTAATACATTTTAAATTGAATTTAATTGTACCCAGGAAGCATGGTGTTTTTAATATCATGCACCAGGAAATAAACTTTAGCAGTGAGTTAGTAAATGAAATGCCCAAGGCAGTGTTAATTACCCTCTTCCTCAGGTCTTGGGCAAACTCTACACTTAATCATATTTTATTGTGTTGTCTATTTATGTGTCCGTTTTCTCTGATGGGCAATGGCAATATATTTCTTACGGATATGAGACTGTGGTTTGCTTTCTTCTCTTTCTCATTCATTCTCTCTCTCTCTGTCTCTCCCCACCCATCCCCCATCTTTATTCCATACATTGGCACACTGTTTATATAAATTTGATGTTAAATGTTTCTTGAGTGAATAGTCATTCACTCAAGAATTTAGGTTTTAAGTTTGGGCCTAAATATTTGCGTTCGTACTGTGCATGCCATCTGTCATGCCTTGGTTTACAATAGAGAGAAGAGACAGACACTAGTGAGTCTTTGTTAGTAAACAGAATGCATCTCTGCTTCTCTCCTCGCCATGATAACCTGAGTTGGAGAAACTGACAAGTTACAAATGGAAAGAGTGACAATCTTTTTTTTTTTTTGGTCCTCCTTAGATTGTGGATTCTAGAGATCACTAGAATATATCGGAAATTCTATTTCTCTTTAAATCTCCTTCACTCTGCTTGGCTGTTTTTATGTCTTTCTAGAGAGGACAGATTGCCAATCATCCCTCTTTATCCTTTAATTCAAGTAATCCTTTAATTCAAATTCAGATGCTTTTGGAATTCCTACTGTAGGCCAGCCATAATAGTGTCCTTTGCTGTCAAGGAGAGTACAGGGCAGTAGTAATCCACACAATAACCACCCAATAAGCCCTGTGTATTCCATTTTCCAGCCAGAAAACAATATCAACAAATATCAGCTCAGCAAAAAGTTATTTGAGGTATTATATTTTATTGTATTTATATTTTACAGATGAAGAAGCTGAGTCAAAAAAAGTTTCCAAGATGGGACCATGACAAAATGTCCAGGTCCCCTTATTTAATCCCTAACTAGAGGAAATTATATTCTGTTCTATTTTTTTTGGTTGTTTGTTTCATGACACAATGCAACTCCAGTTGGGTTGTGGTTGTTTCTTGTAGGATACTCTAGTTTTTTACTATTTTTACCTCCCTAGAATTCAGCAAATTATATATTTTGGATGGCACTTTCTTTCCCAAATCTTTGTCTCTCCTTACATTGAATGACTATTCTATTAGATATTTTAAATACACAAATGAGTGAAAATAGACAAGCAACCTTCCCCAAAATTTTAATGAATGCAATAATTTTTAAAAATCCTTATCAATATATATTACAGTAGATCCATAGAAGGTACAAAGCAAATGTAGGCTGGATATATTAATTTAAAAATGGATTTTAAATGCAACAACATATTCGTTTATTAGACGAAAGAAGCAAGGTATCCCACAAGCTTACACTATTTTTTATTACTCACTCAACCCTGTAATGTTGTTATTGTGACTCTTATTTGCTTCATAAGACATGAGTTTAACAAAGCTTACAATAAGAGTAACAACAATACCTCAAACATTTTAGTATAGGTAATATTTATAACTGAGATGTTCTGTTAACGATTTTCTATATGTTGCTAAAGTTACAATATTTTCACTACATGAATGCAGAAAACACATTGCATACGTGAACACTTCTGTTCATAATCTTCTGATTCTGAAAAAATAGAAATTAAAACATGTGACCCAAATGGTAAGAAAAAGAGATCAAATTATTATATAAGTCTAGTGAGTAAACAACATTAATGCATATATTCAATTCTCTGGTTACATGCAAAAATTGCTTCATTTCTACCATGCTATTGGATAAGAAGTATTATCAACCAATTTTATTACAATGGAAATAATGACAAGATGAGGATGTTGAGAAGCTATAATCTCCTTGAAAGTGAATCTACTACATTTTATTTCTTTTTATGTATTTATTTATTTAAAAGATGTAAGGTACAATTCAGCATTAGGTTTACAAGAGGTCATCGTATAGGTAAAGTTTGGGCCTATCTTTTGTCCCCACTTTGCCTGGTTTGAGATCAGGTTCCCTTATTACAAAGTCTCAGGGTGCAAAATAAACATGCAAAAGACAGCTGCCTACGTAAACACCGACAACAAACAGGAAGAGAACTAAATAAAAAGCACAATCCCAATCACAATAGCCACAAAAAAAAGTGAAATACGTCTGCATCTTCCTAACTAGAGACGTGAAAGATCTTTACAACAAAAACTACAAAACACTGCTCGAAGTAGTCAAAGATGACACAAACAAATGGAAAAATATTCCACGCTCATGGATAGGAAGAATCAATATTGTTATGGTGTCCATCCTACCAAAGACAATCTGTGGAGTCAGTGTTATAGCCATTAAA
This sequence comes from Carlito syrichta, assembly GCF_000164805.1. NCBI lineage: Eukaryota > Metazoa > Chordata > Mammalia > Primates > Tarsiidae > Carlito > Carlito syrichta. The sequence continues at coordinate 486,116 of NW_007246909.1, forward strand.
TTACCAACGTCATTCTTCTCAGACCTGGAAATGACAATACAAAAATTCATTTGGTAACATAAACGACCATGAATAGCCAAAACAATCCTTAGAAAAAGAAACAGTGGGAGGCATCACACTTCCAGACTTTATAAGGCTACAATAATGAAACAATCTGGTACGGGCACAAGAACAGGCATATAGACCAATGGAACAGGATGAAGATTCCAGAAGCAAAACCTCAGTTTCTCAACTGACTCATCTTTGACAAAGCCTTCAAGGACAACCACTGGGGAGAGAATAAACTATTCAGTAAACGACTCTGGGAAAACTGGTTGACCACGTGCAGAAGAATGAAACAGGAAAACAACTTATCACCATACACAAAATTCACTTCCAAATGGATCAAAGACCTAAATGTGAAACCATAAACTTTAAGAATCTTGGAAAATGCAAGAGACACCCTTATGAAAATTGGAACAGGCAACCAATTCCCGAATCTACTACATTTCTTTTTTCTTTCTTTTTTTTTTTTTTGTATTCAGCATTAGGTCAGTTCACAGTATATCAATCTCCAAAGTAAACTATTTCATACTTTGTCAGATATATCTCCCACCGTTGTGAATCTCATAATTCTTTGACAATTTTTAAATAAAATAATCAGTCAAGCAACCCTTCCACAGCATCCCTACTCACAAATTATCCACATCTGTTCAGCAATGTTGACACAAGGCAGCTGCTGCTCCAGCTAGAAATAACCTCTGCTATTTCTTCATGAATAAAACTACTTTCCATTTCCATAGATTTTAGCTACTTGTTTAGCAGTTCTTTTGTAAATCAAAGTAAAAACAACCAAATGTTCTATCTGTTTTACATTCTATGTGTCTTTATCTCAATGGCATGGTGAGAGATGAAAATCTTGTATCTTAATAGGTTTCTTTGAGATTTCATCTTTAGAAAGAGCCCCCACCCAAAAAAAAAAAAGGAAAAAAAATCAAGAAACTGAACCACTTTTGCATAGTCCTCTTTTGCTTATTTTTTTTCTATTTTATCACTTCTATTTTTCCTTTATTTTTTTTCCTCACCGTTGAACTTTTCCACACTAAAGAGCAAAGAGACTGTAATGAGACAACTTGGTAAATGTGAATATGGTTTCTGGCTTTTGCCAATTCTCATTCCAAAAATTACCTTTCATGTGTCATTTTCTTTGCATTCCATTGCTTGCACTGTAATATAAAATTTTTTGTTTAATTCAATTACACTTATATCTTTATCAACTTTCAAATGAAGTCCAACTACCTTGAACTTGGATCTAAATATCACTTTGATTTTATATTAGCCTTTACTTCTGGTCTAAAAGTATTCTTTACTTAAACTGTACTATTCAAGGTCCTTAATTTTTATTTTGTTTTCTTTCTAAATTGTACAGTCTTCTTGCTTCATCTTTGTATTTATATTTTATTAGTATTATCATCATCATCATTATTGCCTTTTCCATCGAGATTGTAAGTTCTTGGACAAATATCTCATCTCCTTCATCTTCTTATCTTCCAGAAGGTCTTTCACCCTCATATAACCTATGAGAGATGCTATTATCTGCCATTGACATAAGAATTTTAAAAACTTTATATCTACTCACTGGCTGATAATGTCTTGAGTTGAATTATTTTATATTAAGCTACAGTTTTATGACTCAGGCATGATCTGGCTATTGCAACATATTTTATATGAGTGTTTTTACGTATTTTATGTAGACAGTGAGATATATTATGTCAGAGTATCACATACAGAGGAACCACAGAGATATAATTTTGTTTCTATTTGTTTCAACTCTCATATACAAATAATATTGCTGTAGAATATCTCATATCTATTCTTAACTTGTATCTTATTTTTCTATTACCCTCAAGTTTTGCACTTAAAATATTTCCTTGTTTATTATTTTTAATGAAATATTTCAGCAAATTACATAAATAAGTGAAAACACCCTTTCACTGAGTAAATTATAAGAAATAAAATTTGCACATGTAAAGGTAATATGCAATATTACTTAGTGTGTTAGAATGGAATAAAATGCATTTGACTTAATAATACCATTGTATGTTGTCATGGGAGGTATAAGGCATACTAACTCAAACTGTGTCAGCAATAAACATTCTGTTTAGAAATGACCATAGCTACTGATGCATGCCTTCACATATGTCAAATTGCAAAGTAAGGATTAGGGTTGAAGTATAGTAGAGATATTTATGGCTGCTTTGGTTGCACTTTCCTGTCTCATTTCTGGGCTGTCATGTGTAGAATTGTGAAATCCATGATGTCTTTTTAAAATAATGATATAGTCTCTCTAGATACTGTGCTCACATTCTAATGTTCTTTGTTGTACTTTGAAAGACATGATCTCTTAGTCACAATTTGGGAATTTTTATTGTTTTCACTTAGTTTTTGACTTTTAATGTATTCTCATTTTAAACAAAATGATATTTCATGCCCACCCCAATGCAACCTCACTGTTGGAAATAAATACTTTTGGAAGTTTGTGATGTACTCCACCAACATTTTTAGTGTATAGTCATAGACATATGCACACATACACACACACACACACACACACACACACACACACACACACACACACACACACATACACACACACACGCACAATATTTAAAGTGTAATTTTTGTGTGAATTAAGTCATAGAATATGAAGCATCTGGGACTTGAAATCTTAAGTTAAAATGTGTCATGAAGGCTGGGCATGGTGGCTCATACTTGTAATCCCAGCACTTTGGGGGGCCAGGATGACAGGATAGCTTGAGATCAGGAGTTTGAGACCAGCCTGGACAATCAAAGCAAGACCCTGTCTCTACAAAAAATAAAAATAAAAATAAATGAGCCAGGAATGGTGATAACCACTTGTAGTCCCAGCTTCTTGGGAGGGTGAGGCAGGAGGGTCATTTTAGCCCAGGAGTTCAAGGCTGCAGTGAACTATGATCATGCCACTGCAATCCAGCTTGGGCAACAGAGCAAGACTCTGTTTCCAAACAAAGCAAGAAAACATAAACAACAACAACAAAAAATATCATGGGGAGTTCTCCATTGTATTACTGATGTTTCATTTAACTTATAATTGTCCACATATATATGAATATATTGTGATTTCTATAACTACCACCTATAAATGGACGTGATGAACAGCATTCCCATACACCTTCTACCCACCCTAGGTTGACTGGATATTGTCAACATTGTTAATTTTGTCAATTTTGCAGGGAGATTATAATTTCTAAATTACATTTTATTTCCATTTTTAGCATCTTGTATTAAGCATATTTCTGCGACTTGTTTACTTATTTCTTTGCTCATTTTATAGAGGATTCTTTACTTATTTATTACTGATACTACCATAGATAGTGATCATTATCTGAGTCTGTGGTTTGTCATGTAAATTTTTATATAGCATCTTTCCATAAAAAAATTATGATTTATAATTCGGTATTTAATAATAATGTGATAAATATAAGGTCAAATATTATATCAATGTAATTTTTAAATAACTAGAATTGACTTGCATATCTCTTAAAAGGTTTTTTGAAGATAGAGATCTGAATTAATTAAGTAAAAGTAATAACACTTGAATCAGCTTCTGTAACTTTCTCAAAAGTTTGATTTAATAATTTGTTCCCTATATTTGAAAGATTAATCATGTTTAATATTTCCTGGAAAATTAGTCATCACACTTCTGTTGGATTTGAGTTTTATTTTCATCTTTTAGGTGCATAAATCACATAGCTTATTACTTGGAGAACCCTTTCATGTCTTCAAACAACTCTGAGTTTGAAAACTCTGAACATGAATCAGATTGGCAGGCCTCCTTCTAAAGATTTTCAAAATATTCTCCTGTAAGGAGGGTAAGTTGAAAAGATGGTCATTTAGCAATATTGCTTACAGAGAACTATGCTTTGCTGAAAATTGGGTGTCTTTGGTACTTTAGAATGCGTTTGATAAATAACCAGTTCTCATCAAAGATGTACCTGTTTCTGATGTTGTATCTAGAATTTACAAAAGAAGATAGGTGGCACTACCAAGTATTTTTCATCCTTGGACTATTAACATATATTTCTTAGAGTATCCTTAAATAACTGTAATTGAAATCTTCCCAATTTGCATACACACATAAAAAGAAAAAAAAAATGATAGTCACCCCTCAAGTCATTCAGAAAAATTGTGTATCAAATAAGTTAAAACAAATATAGGATCCATTTTAACCTTAATTTATTTTAAAATTAAGATTTGAATATTATATGTGTTTTTCACACATTTTCTAATCTTTTTAAATTTTAATGTAGAATAAAATTATAGAAGTTTTAAACCTAGAAAACAGTTATGTAATCTAGCAGGATTTCTGAACAAGCTCTGTAGAACCCTGGGGACTAAGCGCTATAGGGTGTGGGCAGGGTGAGCAGAAGACAAATGCAGAACTTCTCTCTGATTTTAACTAGAGAAGTGCCTCTTTCTACAGAAGACATCATCATAGCAAATATAAAACAAGAAAAACTGAATAGATCAGGTCCAGTTGTTCTCAATCTGGCTGTACACTGAAATCTTTCAGGGAAAATTAAAAACAAAAATGATCTGTCCTAATTGGCTTAACTTCCTACCTGCAGAAGTTTGAAATTTGATTGACTTTGGTTGTGATACAGGCAGTATAATGCTTTTTATTTTATTTTATTTATGTATTGATTGATTGATTGATTGATTGAGTTGGTGTCTCACTCCATCACCCAGACTGGAGTGCAGTGGCCGCTCCCAGCCACTAAAGCCTCGACCTGCTGGGCTCAGGTGATCCTTTCGCCTCAGCCTATCAAGTAGCCAGAACTACAGGCATGCATTACCACACCTGGCTAATTTTGTTTGATTTATTGTAGAGACGAGGGCTCGCCAACTTCCCCAGGCAGGTCTCGAACCCACGAACTCAGGCAATCCACTCGCCTAGGCCTCCCAAACTGCTAGGATTACGGGCTGAGCCACTGAGCCTGGCCAGACAGTATAATACTTTACAAATAAAAAACAGGTTTGAAATATATAGCCAGGATTAAGAACGAATCACATATGAACTTGACTTTTCAGCTAAGACCAGAAATATCTAAATAGATAATAAAAATGTTGCATATCTTATACACACATCACAATCTGAATTTACACACATGCTCACACAAACATACTACTTTTAGATAAAATTAGTTTAGAATTTTTTAAAAAAATTCAAACTTGATATTTCACAAGTTGAAAAATAGGATGAAAATATAAAGAACTTAGATAGAGGCAAAAAAAAAAAAAAAATAGACCAAATGGCTCCATTTTGGGTAATTTCATATATTATAATTAATGGATGTTTCTTTTATATTAAGTTTACTGTATGATCTTACTTTTTCTCCATTTCTACTCCAGGGACACAAGAGCTGGAAATGTTCTATAATAATTTCAAGGTTATCTCTAACATAAGGAAGGGTGGGGTCTGTTAGAGCAAAGAGGCCAGTTCATTTCCATATCCTAGACTGAATGTCTTTCTTCTCAAGCACAGAATAGGTAAGATTATCAGGGGTCTTCCATAAGCATTGTTGCTTCACATGATAGTACTAAATATGCTTACCATCCACTGGTTTGCACACACACAGAGAGCTTGGATGATTGCTGTATTTTTCTGTGGAATAGAAGATATATATAAAACTGACTCAATTTCCCCAAAGAACTAACGATTGGAACTGTTTTGAATAAACATAGAAATGGATCCTCCTTGTCTTAAAGCTTGAAGCTTGCATTTATCTTATCTGAGTTACAAGGAAACAGACCCTCAAGGAATATCAAGGAATTTAAACTTACCAGATCCTTGTTTCCAAACAATGAGATGCCAGAATTCTCCTGTTTACCAACTCCACTTCCTTACTTCTCCCTAATTCTTATTTATCAACACTTCTTCCCTACCTCCCCCTAATTCTGTTTTCTACATTCCTTCCTTTCTATTCTAAACTCCTAACTTCAGTGAGACAGAGAGATGGGTTTGAGAAGGAATCTCCCCTCCTCTTTGTCTGATAACATTCAAACTGGGGGGAAAAAATCTTCTCTGGCAAAACTCATTGTCTCAGCTACTGATTTTCTATACAGTAAGCGACAGGATTCTGATCGAATTCCTGGCATTTTGGTAACATTTAGAATGAGTTGGTATGACATCGACGGGCTATGATTCATAATTCCTGGAAAGTCAGGCTAACAAAATTTTTCAAGCTTTAACATAAACAATAATCACCCAGGGAGCTTGCTACAATACCAATACTGCCTCAGTAGTTATGGGATTGGGACTGAATTCTGTATTTCAAACAGAATCCCAAGTTATGCCAATGCTATTGGATCATGGGTCACACTTCCGTAGGAGAAAGGGTTTCCTAACAAATAGCCCAAAGACGTGGTGGAGTTGCAGTCCACATTCAGGTCTGTGCTCCAACGGTGTTTCACTTACAACAAAGTATGGATATGTTCCACCTTGGTGTTGTCTTATCGTCATCCTCAATCAAGAATCTTCACACTTTTGGGTACAGTAATTGAGCAATGTTGCCAATATCATCTCATTATGATCTGACAATTTTTACAATCTGATACTCTGGGACACACTGCCAGTGGGTGCTGATAAGGAAGTGAAGTTAATTAATCTGATCCACCACGCTTTTAGGGAACAGACACAAAGGAGAGGTGAATGTCTCCACATGCAGTATCAGATGACCCTTGAATCCCTTCTTGATATCTCTAGGGTGTCCCAGTTGAAGCACATGAGGTCTGAAGAAATCCACATAGTGTTTCCAGAGTAAACTTAATAGTTGAGCTGAGGCATAGGCTAGGCCTGGAGGCTAGGAGCTGAACCTCCAGCTTAGGCATCAAAGGAAAAAAATAGAGACTAATAGTTGAGCAAATACTTAGTGATACCTGGGCCTTGAAGGAATTGATCTTGGTCATGATCAGTAGAGAGGACAGAGTGTCTGTCTGCAAGTCAATGCTGTTCTCCTTCCTGGGCTATGATTTGGACTTTTTCAGATAATCAATCCCTTCCTTCCCATTGAGTTTAGGCAAGAAGCAGAATATAAAAGCGAGAAAGATGGGAAGCGTCCTCAACAGTAGTTTCCAAATTAGCCCCAGGAAAGGAAAGGAAGATGAGAGGGAGCGTAGGGTAGATACCATCAACTCTCACTCACCCAAACTGTGGTTTGCTCTGGAATCTGGGGCTTAGGTGGAAGTGGAGTCTTCCAGACTGCTACAAAGAACCTGTCGACTCAGTTTCCAGCTAGGACGGCTTTTGAGATGCATTTGCCCAGTCACCACCCCTTCAGTGCACTAGTTATGTCAATAATCAATATCGTCTGGTTAGACCTTCGATGTTACAACTTTGCTTCAGAATAGTCCTTCCAAGGAAACTGCTGGAAAAAGAAACTCCAAGGTCATCCTTCTGTAAAGAGGGGTTTGAACCTTGTGGGTTACTTTCTAACTTAAAACTCAGAAGGCTTTTGAAATATTATCAAAGCATTATCAGTGGCATATACAGAACAGAAACTTCTTTAATTGCTTACAAATCTGTGTGTCAAATATGAAAGTAAAGAGAATTCTCTTTATATTTAGAAACATGATGTGTTTAGAAATAAAATGCATTATGGGAAGCAAATAGTTCTCTTTACATATTTACTGAAACTGTGTTTGCTCTAATAGGCTTAAGTCTATATTGATGTGCCACCTAATACTTTAAAATAATAGTACCTGTTATTTTTACCAGGACTGAAGAATCCAAAAGAAGCTAGGATTTTTTGGCTTTCTCTAAGTTAAAAATTGGGATTTCATGCATAAAATAAGTAACTAATAAGAAACAGTTTATAAATATATGCAAAGATGGGTGAATTGAATGTTATCTGGTAAGGAATATCTACATTCTTTATAAAATAGCTCTTTTAGCAAAGTTATTTTCTATTTTGTGCCTTTAGTTATATGACCTTTTTTTGTTTGTTCTTCTTCACCATTCAAGAGGAAAGCAGTAACTCCTAAATAATACCAACAGATTTTGAAATGGAACTAAAGAGGAAAATTTGTATACTTTTAAATAATTTTGAATTTATAATTTGATTTTATTATAATATTCATTACTACTTGTTGAACCATAGCAAATTGTCATTATTGTGAGTCAAATAATGGTCAGCTCTATTAGTAACTATTAACAACTAATTCCAAAGAAAAAGTTCAAGGAATCAGTTATTTGGTTAGCAACTAACACTGTCATTTTGCAATCTATTTGACTTTAAAAACATATGCTGATTCGTTGTTATGTAAATTGTCTCTCAGAAACACCTTAATGAAATGCAGTTTCTGTTTTCCTATGTGGGTCATTAGGAGAAAATGACCTTGCTTACTCAACATCAAATTAAAATGTTAACAAACTACCTTGCATACCAACCATCAATAAACTGAGTAGCATGTATCTTTAATGTGTGCCTTTCTGACTCTTGTTTTTAGCACATCCAGAAATTTCATGATCTATCTTGAGGGATCTATATTTTGGGATCTTGGAGTCTGTGACCTTGCCAGAGGAAGAAAAGAGGTCCAACAGGGAAGGTATATTCACCAATAAACTTCTAGGATTTTCCCAAAGAAACATGAGCATTTCTACACAATATTCTTTGAACACTAACAGAGAGTACATCCTTGATTTTCAATAAATCTAAATATGTCTACAAGATACAGTGCTGTTCTAGTCCAGGATATTTTTTATGATTCCTCTTGAACTCAATGGCTGTCATTTCAACTTTCTGAATAAAATATTCTTCTCAAAACCTTTAATGGGCTTTAAAAGTTAATCCATGCATGATAATATACCTCTTTTATAAGTATTTTTATTTAAATATATTACTTTTATGCCTTTTGTCATTTGTATTTATTTTTCATAACCATAATAATTCACTCTGGGAATTTTTTATGGTCTGATAATGATGAATCAGAGCTGTTAGGGCAGCTAACACTCATATTCTTAACAACCACCAAGGTGTGTCCTTATTAGACTCTAATGTTCACACTGTTGTGTTTTATTACCTAAGTAGTGAAGTAAAAAATTAGTGCATAGAACAATTGGACAGCTTCATACTTTTAAGCAGTGAAGATGAAAATGTCTAAGCTTAGGAAATTCTTATTCTATTTTCAGAAAAAAAAAATTCACAAAGGGACAATAACCAATTTAGTGACCAAATGAAAATAAAATGTTCTAAAAACAATGATTGACTAAATGAATTACTGGGTTCCTTATCATGTCCTGAATCTGTCGAATCTAGCCAACACTGAAGATGGACTAAAAGCAAAAATTAATAAAAAGAGTGAACAATTCTCAAAAATAGAAATTAAAAATTGAGTATTGCTTTCCCCAGTGAGTTAAAATATAAATACTTATTGGAAGTTTACTAAGTTTATAGTGGGTCAGATTGGTACAGAAGACACAACATGAAAAAGTTATTTCCCATCCACAAGAAGTTAAGAGACAAGTAGTTGGATTTGCTGAAGCGATCACACTAAAATATAATAATCTCTATGGGGAATGAACACAATATGGTAAGAGTGCAAGAAAAGTGCAATTATTGTGTCAAGTGAGAGAAAGGAAAGTATTAATACTATGGATAAATAGTGGTATTTAAGTCAAAACTGGAAAGTTGTGTAGGCATTTCCAACAACATGCATGTTAGGAGTGTTTTCTACATGGAAAGAGACACATGGGCAAATGCACAGAGGTGGGTAGTGTGTGGTGAGATGGGCAGGTGGTAGGGAATGAAGCAGTTATCAAGAAGTATTTGCATAGATACCGCTAAATAGTTTACATGTATTATCCCTTTCAGTTTTACCAGTGATTCTGTGAAATAGGTTCCACCGTTGCTTCTATTTTGCAGCAAGGAAAACAGGTTGAATTTATTCACATCACCCTTAATAGAGTAATGGCAATTTGAGTACAGCTTCCAGATGTCAGATTTGTAAATTCAAGTTGTAAGTTTGTTATGATCCGAGTAATGCTCGGCTGCTCCCCTTGATACCAATAAATCAAAGGGTCAGGAAACTGGTAGAAAGAAGTTTATTTCCGAGTTCAAATCCAGAGAGCAGAGCCAAACTCAAGGTCTTTCAAAATGGCTCTGCTCACGCTCTAGGCTTTTACAGTTCACTTTTGTCGGTACCTATACATTAGCCATGTGACCAGCAGAGCAGTGAATAGAACTTGAGTTTCAGCAGCATTTATCCATAATGACATTTTTCTGTCCAGACTTCCTGGTGCCAGGTATCAGAGGTAGCTCATAGTGTTTATCAGTAGGGCAGGGCAGAAATGTCAATCAAGCTTGCTGTAGAGTAAAGGACCTAAGACAGTATACATTATGCAAAAACTATACAAATCACAAAGTTTATGATTATATTGGTACAAAAGTTATATAATTCACAAGGCTTACAATTACATTGATACTATATTCAAACTTAAAACCACTCTGAAAAGGGGAGTAAAAGAGGATTTGCATCTTTCATTAGATGAGACTACAGGGAAGTCAATGAATCCATGAAGCTACTCACTGGGAGTGCGTAGGAGATAAGGGGAAGCACACCCTTTTATTTTATTTTTTTTGAGTTGGAGTCTACTCTGTTACCCAGACTAGAGTGCAGCGGCCGCTCCCACTGCAGCCTCGATCGCCAGAGCCTCTGCTGGGCTCTGGCGATCCTTCCACCTCAGCATTCTGAGTAGCCGGAATTACAGGCATGCGCTACCATGCCAGGCTAATTTTTTGATTTATTGTAGAGATGAGGTCTCGCCAAGTTGCCCAGGCAGGTCTCGAACCCGCGGGCTCAGGTAATCCACTCACCTCAGTCTCCCAAAGGCGCGGGATTACAGGCTGAGCCACCGAGCCCGGTGGGAAATATACCTTTTATTAGTTCTCAGTAATGTACAGGAGCACTTGTGCCCTGGCCATTCCCTTCTCCAGGGGCTGTGACAATATGGACAGACATTAGAGGGTCTCTGTATCAAGTTATCTTTTTCCTCCTCTCCTGCTCCCTTTTTTCTTCTTTAAGACTGTAAAAATCATCTTAGCTCATGGAATATACAAAAATAAACCACACACTATTTTTGGCTTGGGGTCAGTAATTTGTCAATTAGAAGGGTAGCCCAGAAAAATTTTGAGTAGAAGAGAAAGAAGATATGGATTATTTGCTAGCTATACAATTATGGCTGGGATATGGAAGGATATACTGTAAATTGGCAGAAATCTGATCTGCAGTAAATAATAAGTCGTTTGTACAAAATGTTCTGGTTTGACAATGTGAAGAAAGGATTAGTGAAATGGAGAGGAAGTCATCTCAAGAATACTTAATCGTTCATTGTTTGTGGGGTGTGAGAGAAAAAAATAGTTTAAGTCATAAGTTTCTGGGCAGGACACAGGGGTGGATGAGGAGAAGAGAATGGATTTAGCTTTCCTCCAGATATTCCAAGGCTTGTCTTTAATTTTTCCAGTTTTTAAACTCTTTCATGAAATAGAATTTGCCTTACTCAATTTTCTTTATCCCCAGAATTCAGCATAGATTCTTTTTTTACTTTTTTGAGTAAGGGTCTCACTCTTGTTGCTTAGGCTGGAGTGCAGTGGCATACTCATGACTACCACAATCTCGACATGCTGGGTTTAAGCGATCCTTCCACCTGAGCCTTCCAAGTAGCTAGAACTACAGACGCATGCCACCACACCCAGCTAGTTTTTGTAATTTATCATAGAGACGAGGTCTCACCAATTTGCCCAGGCAGGTCTCAAACCCCTGGGCTCAGGCAATCCTCTCTCCTTGGCCTCCCAAAGTGCTGGGATTACAGGCCGAGCCACCACGCCTAACCTAGATTCTAAAAGATACATGCTATTTGATAAAATCTTGTGAGTAACATATATGTGAAAGGGTACATGAATGCTTTAATCACTAAGGTTGAAAAATTAAAATTTCTAAAAAAAGAATTGCTACCACATATGAAAACTGTGACATATAGAATTATTATATGGATTTCTCTGATCTAACTCATTCTCTGAGTCTTTGGTGAAAAGATCAATTTGCAAATGACAAAGAAACTTGACAATTTTACATTTGAGAAGTTCTTAGATAAGTACTGATGGCAGTGTTTTTTTGACCAATACTTGACATGAGTTTAAAAAATGATTAAATAGGAGACAGCTGACTCTGATAAAGTCAGGAAAGAAGTCAGTAATTTGGTAAGGAGACTGTACAAGGAACCTATCACAGTTTAGGTTGACATGGCAGATTTCGGGAAGAGACTTGAATGAACATAAATTTAATGACCATAAATACTGCTGACATTTGTACTTTTTCCACAAACGCTTTCATTATTAACTCCCCATATAAAAATATAAGCTGGGAATGTATTAAAACTACTAATGTGTCAGTTCCTCGTTTTTTAAAACTGAATATATTCTTTTAAAAATAAATTTTTTGGATCCAAAATGGCCTTCTGAGAGTAGATGACCAGCACCTTTATCGCGGAGTAAAACATGGAAGAAATGCTCAGGTAACCCCAAGCAGCTTGAGCAGACTTGGATAAAGGACATACCCTACATCCTGCAGAGGACACTTGGGTCACATAAGAAGCAAGGAAGAGAGAAAGAGAGGACAGCTGGGCCATTCTTGCCAGGAGCCAGGTCCCATCCCTGCCAGGAGCCAGGCTCACCTAAGGTTTGCAGTCCTGCCTTGTATACGAGAGGGAGTATTCCTATCATGGTCTGGGACAATTTTCCTTCCCCAAGACTGCATGGGTTTTTAGCCACATGTGGGAGGAGGCCTGGTTAGGGCACAGTGGTGTGTAACTAAAACTCACCTGGAACTGAGACCCCACCCAAGGTCAGGATGCCTACTGCTAGTCAACCCCTTCAGAGCACGTTCTCTGCTGGCAGTGCTCGGCGGCTAGCATCCTGGCCGAGAAAAGTCTGTCTGCCAGCTGCAGTTATCCAGTTCCCACAACCAGAGTCTGGTAGCCAGCCTCTAGAGAAGGAAGGATCACCTGCCAGCCTCACTCGAGGGTAGGTCTTGCTGGAGCAGGAATTCTACTGCTTTTAAGTTCTGAGCATGACCTTTGGAGGGGGAGGGAGAGTTGTGAAAGGTACCTGGAAACCCTGATTCCAAGCAAGAGCATTTCTGGTCTGTGGATATCACTAGGATTCTGGCAGTGCTGTTGCAGCAGCCAGGGGGCTCATCCTTCCTTCTAATCTCCACAAAGAGATGACAACTGGGGGGTCAGAAAGCAGTCTGGGCAGCCTGGCCATGGAAAAATTTTGCAGCAGAAAGTCACTTGGAGTTCTGAGCACTGCCTAGCAAGAGTTACAGAACAGAGTGGCTGCTCTTCTTTCTCCCCCTGTGTGAACTATTTTGAATGGCAGAAAAGGCCCTAGGGCAGCTAAACTGTATTTGGCTACAAACCAACAAAACTAACAGATAATAATAAAAAGAGGCCGGGCTCGGTGGCTCAGCCTGTAATCCTGCGCCTTTGGGAAGCTGAGGTGAGTGGATTGCCTGAGCCCGCAGGTTCGAGACCCCCCTGGGCAGCGAGACCTCGTCTCTACAATAAATCAAAAAATCAGCCGGGCGTGGTAGCACATGCCTGTAATTCTGGCTACTTGGAAGGCTGAGGCGGAAGGATCCCCGGAGCCCGGCAGTTCGAGGCTGCGGTGGCCGGGAGCGGCCACTGCACTCCAGTCTGGGCGACAGAGTGAGACTCCAACTCAAAAATAATAATAATAGAAAAGTTGGTACTTACAAATAACGAAGAACCAGGTAATCATCAAAGCCTAAAAGAGGCAACACATACAATCAACAATATATGAGTGATCTAGTTTCTCTGAATTCTCATCAGCAGTTGTCACAGTTTTCAACGTAGCCATTCTGAGAAGTATACAGGAATATCTAAATGAAGTTGTCCTTGTATTCTCCTAATGGCTAAGGACATGGAATATCATTTCATATTCTTATTTGCCATCAGTAAAGGGTTTGTTCATGTATTTTCCTCATTTTTAATATATTTTTTAAAATTACAGTTAATTTTTGAAACGTATTTATATACTCTAGATAACTAAATCTTTGTTGGATATGCGGTTTGCAAATATTTTATGTCTTATGTAGATTTTTATTCACTTAGCAGGGTCTTTTGCAGTTCCTTAGCTGTTTATAGCAGGTTTGATTATACTCAGACAAATATAAAAAGAGTTATTTACACTTACAAGAAATTAAGAAATAAAAACTTTTAATTTTGATGGAATCCAAAGAGATGAAGAAATTCAATTTTTTCATTGATTGATCCTCCTTTTACACAATCACAGACTATGACTCATAATTTTATTAGTTGAGGAAGGTAGAGAAACCTTACATTTCTTTAGTTTCCCTTGCTTATGATATTATTTTCTTAATATGTCATCTGCATATATTTATAATTTTGTCAGGCAACATTTCAATTTTGCTTCAATCATCAGACATACTTGTTTTTTTCTTGTAAGTATCATTTTTCTCTAGTTGCTTAAAAGAGTTTTTTTTAAAATCCTCTTTCTTAGAAGTTTAATTATGAATTTGGCATGGTATCTTGTGTCTATAATGCCAGCTACTCAAGAGGCTGAGATGGGACTTGAACCCAAGAGGTCAAGCCTGCAGTGAGCGATGATCATACCACTGCACTCCAGTCTGGGCTACAGAATAAGACTCCAAGTCTCCTTCATTCTTCTGATTCTTAGAAAAAATATGCTTTTTGAACTTTAATTTGCCAAAAGAAAGTGAATAAACTCCCATATCTTTATTAATATGTTTATTAATTGAGTGCTCAAATAAGATAACCAACGTCTTAAAAAACAACAAAATCACTGCGTCCTTTATGCTTTTTCTATCAATTTTTAGCAGCTATGGAAAAAATAACCCTGAACATTTGAACCAATAAAATGCAGAGGAAATAATGTGAGTCAAGGGTTGTTATGGTATAACCTGTGGGATGCTTCAGATTACACATGACTTTATTTCTTTTTTTTTTTAATTTTTATTATAGAGATGTGGGGTACATTTCAGGGTTAGGTATATAAACATTGATCATGCAGGTACCCTTGTTGATGAGGTATGCCCCCCTCTCCCCTAGCAGTTTCCCTCAACTGTCAATCCCATGCCCCCTCCCCGACAATTTCCCACTACTGCAAGTCCCTTTCTTATAGTATTGTAATTGTTCAAGGTCAGCTTATGAGTGAGAACATATGGAACTCAGTTCTATGTTTCTGTGATAAATCACTGAGTATGATTGACTCCAAATCCATCCAAGTTGCTACAAGATCCATAGATTTGTCCTTCTTTATGGCTGCATAATATTCCATTGTGTATATGTACCACATTTTTAAAATCCAGTCCAGCTTCGATAGGCAACACGGTTGGTTTCATGTTTTTGCTATTGTGAATAGAGCTGCAACAAACATACGTGTGCAGATATCTTTTTTGTAGGATAATTTGAGCTCCTTTGGGTATATTCCCAATAGTGGGATTTTCTGGGTCATATGAAAGGTCAATTTCTAGTTCTTTCAGGATTCCCCACACTGTTTTCCAAAGAGTTGTACTAGTCTGCATTCCCACCAGCAATGTAGAAGCGTTTCTTTTTCTCCACATCCTCGCCAGCACCTGTTCTTGTTTGTTTTATTTTTATTTTTATTTTTTTATTATTATTTTTTTTGAGTTGGAGTCTCACTCTGTTGCCCAGGCTGGAGGGCAGTGACACGCTCCCGGCCACCGCAGCCTCAACCTGCTGGGCTCCGGTGATCCTTCCGCCTCAGCCTTCCAAGTAGCTGGAACTACAGGCTCACGCTACCACACCCGGCTAATTTTTTGATTTTTACTGTAGAGATGAGGTCTCTCTAAGTTGCCCAGGTGGGTTCGAACCCTGAGGCTCAGGCGATTCACTCACCTCAGTCTCCCAAAGGCACGGGATTACAGGAAGAGCCACGGAGCCCGGCTGTGTTTGTTTTTTTAATGATGGCCATTCTTACTGGGATTAGGTGGTATCTCAATGTGGTTTTCATTTACATTTTTCTGATGATGAGTGAGGCTGAGCACTTTTTCATGTGTCTGTTGGCTGCCTGTGTATCCTCTTTTAAGAAGTGTCTACACATGTCTTTTGCCCACTTTTTAAAGGGGCTGTTTGTTTTTTTCCGTTTGGTGCATATGAATTCCTTGCAGATCCCAGATGTTAGGCCTTTGTTGGATATACAGTTGGCAAATATTTTTTTCTCGTTCTGTGGGGTGTCTCCCTGCTCTCTTGATGGTTTCTTTTGCTTTGCAGAAGCTCGTTAGTTTGATGAGGTCCCACTTGTCTCTTATTTCTTAAGGTATTGGCCTTTAAGGTTCTGAATAGGAATTGGTTCCCAGTTGCAATTTCCATAAGGGTCTCTCCTGCGCTTTCTGAGATTCTTATAGTTTGAGGTTTTATTTTTATTTATTTATTTATTTTTTTGAGTTGTAGTCTCACTCTTGCCCAGACTGGAGTGCAGTGGCTGCTCCTGGCCACCGCAGCCTCGACCTGCTGGGCTCCGGTGATCCTTCTGCCTCAGCCTTCCAAGTAGCTAGAACTACAGGCATGCTCTACCACACCTGGCTAATTTTTATGTTTAGGTCTTTGATCCATTTAAAGTTAATTTTTGTGTATGGTGATATGTAGGGGTCCTGTTTCAATCTTCTGCACGTGGTCAGCCAGTTTTCCCAGCACTATTTACGGAATAGGTTCTCCTCTCACTAGTTGTTGTTGTAGGCTTTGTCAAAGATGAGTTGGTTGAGGAATTGAGGCTTTGCTTCTGGAATCTCTATCTTGTTCCATTGGTCTATGTGCCTGTTCTTGTACCAATACTAGACTGTTTTGATTACTGTAGTCTTATAGTAAAGTTTGAAGTCTGGAAGTATGATACCTCCTGCTTTGTTTCTTTTGGCTATTCATGGTCGTTTATGTTTCTATATGAATTTCTGTATTGTCCATTTCCAGGTCTGAGAAGAATGATATTGGTAACTTAATGGGTATTGCGTTCAATCTGTAGATTGCCTTTGGTGGATGGACATCTTAACAATGTTGATTCTTCCTCCATGAGCATGGAATATTTTTCCATTTGTTTGTGCCTTCTTGGATTTCTTTGAGCAGTGTTTTGTAATTCTCATTGTAAAGGTCTTTCACTTCTCTGGTTAGGAAGATGCCGAGGTATTTCCTTTTTTTTGGTGGCTATTGTGAATGGGGTTGCATTTTTTATTTGGGTCTCTGCCTGCTTGCTGTTGGTGTATAGAAATGCAACTGTCTTTTGCACATTTATTTTGTACCCTGAGTCTTTGCCAAAGTCTTTTATCAGTATAAGCAGGTTTTTGACAGATTCTCTTGGATTTTCAAGGTATAGCATCATATCATCCACAAAGAGGGATAACTTGACTTCCTCTTTCCCATCTGGACACCCCTGATTTCTTTCTCTTGTCTAATTGCTTGTGTCAGGACTTCCAACACAATATTGAACAAGAGGGGTGAGAGTGGGCAACATTGTCTTGTTCTAGTTTTCAGGGGAAATGTTTCTAGTTTCTGTCCATTTAGCAATATGTTAGCTGTGGGTTTGTCATAGATGGTGCTTACTATTTTGACGTATGTTCCTTCTATACCTAGGTGTTTCAGGGTTTTTATCAAGAAGGCATGCTGGATTAATCAAAAGCTTTTTCTGCATCTAATGAGATAATCATGTGGTTCTTCTTTTTACATCTGTTGATGTATTTAATGACATTTACGGTCTTGTGAATGGTGAACCTGCCCTGCATCCTGGGGATAAAGCCTACTTGGTCATGGTGGATGATTTTTGAGATGTGTTTTTGGATCTGATTTACTAGAATCTTGTTGAGGACTTTTTCATCTATGTTCATAAGGGATATTGGCCTGCAGTTCTCTTTCTTTGTTGCATCTTTACCCAGTTTGAGTATCAGGTAATGTTAGTTTCATAAAATAATTTGGGGAGAATTCCATCTTTTTCAGTTGCCTGGAATACTTTCAATAGGATTGGTATCGGCTCCTCCTTGTACGCATTGTAGAATTCTGCTAGAAAGTCATCTGGTCCAGGGCTTTTTTTGTAGGTGGTTTTCGTATGACAGAGTCAATTTCCTGGGTTGTTATTGGTCTATTTAGAGTTTCAGTGTCTTCTTGTTTCAACCTGGGGAGGTTGTGTGATGTCAGAAATTTCCCCATTTTATGTAGGTTATTAAGTTTGTTTCCATATAGGTATACATAGTAATCTCTGATAATACTTTGTATTTCTTTGGGGTCAATTGTAATTTGATATTTTGTATTTCTGATTGTGTTTATTTGGGCTTTTTTCTCTTTTTCTTGGTCATTCTGGTTAAGGGCCCATCAACCTTGTTAATTCTTTCAAAGAACCAGCTTTTTGTTTTGTTGATGTTTTCTATGGTATTTTTGTCTTCTATGCCCCATATTTGGGCTCTTATTTTTGTAATTTGGATTCTTCTGCTAAAGTTGGGATTTTGGTGGTCTTCTCTTTCTAGCTCCATTAGGTGATTTGTTAGGCTCTCCACTTGTGATCTTTCTATTTTCTTCATGTATGCTTATAGAGATATAAATTCCCCTCTTAAAACTGATTTCATGGCATTCCAGAGGTTTTGGTAAGAAGTTTCTTCATTTTCATTTGTTTCCCAGAATCTTTCAATTTCTTCTTTGATTTCAGTGTTGACCCAGTTGTTGTTCAGCATTATGCTGTTTAGTGTCCATGTCTTTGAGGGCTTTGGGGAAATGTTGTTGGTTTTGATATTTATTTGTATTCCACTGTGGTCTGAGAATGTGCATGGCAAGATTTCAACCTTATGGAATTTGTTTATGTTTGATTTATGGCCAATGATGTGATCAATCTTGAAGTATATTCCATGTGGCGATGAATAGAATGTGTAATCTGTGGTTGCTGGGTGGAATAATCTGTAGGTATCAAGTTTAGGTTCTGAATCTCTTTGTTGATTTTTTGCCTTGATGATCTATCTAGGACTTTCAGTGGGGAATTTAAAACCCCTGCTATAATAGTGTTAGAGTCAATATCTTTTTTTAGTTTATTTAGTAGTTGTTTTATA
Organism: Carlito syrichta; assembly: GCF_000164805.1. Lineage (NCBI taxonomy): Eukaryota > Metazoa > Chordata > Mammalia > Primates > Tarsiidae > Carlito > Carlito syrichta. Next base: position 505,295 of record NW_007246909.1, read on the forward strand.
AATACTAGTGCTCCTGTGTTGGGTGCATAGATGTTTAGGATGGATATTTCTTGTTGATGTATTGAACATTTTATCATTATGTAGTGTCCTTTTGCATCTTCTTAAATTTTTGATAGCTTAAAGATTGTTTTGTCTGATATTAAAATTGCAATTCCTGCCTTCTTTTGTGATCCATTTACCAGGAAACTCATTTTACATCCTTTAACTTTGAGTCTGTTTGTATCTTTTGTAGTGAAATGAGTTTCCTGGATGCAGCAAATAATGGGGTCATGGTTTCTTATCCAGTCCACCATTCTGTTTCTTTTCAGTGGTGCATTTAGTCCATTCACATTCAGGCTAGTTATTGAAATGTGGGAGCTTATCCCTATCATAAGGTTCTTATAGAGTTGTTGTTCCTGTTTATTTGTTGTCTTTCCTTTGGTTTTTGGGTTGATTCATATGTGTTTTCCATCTTTTCCCCATACTCTTGTGAAGAACATTGTTGTTCTTTTCTCTTGTCATCTATGTTTAATCCTTTCTTAAGTGTTTCTTGTAGAGGTGGTCTGGAGGCAGCATAAGTTCTTAGGGATTGGATGTCTGGGAAAGATTTTAATTCTTCCTCACTGATGAAGCTTAGCTTGACTGGGTAGGTTATTCTTGGTTGTAATTGTTTATCTTTGAGAACTTTTAAGATTGGGCTCCAAACCCTCCTAGCCTGAAGGGTTTCTGTAGATAAATCTGTTGCTATTCTAATTGGTCTTCCCTGGTAAGTAGTCTGACCTTTTTCTTTTGCTGCCTTTAGGATTTTTTCTTTTATACCTACTTTGTTTAGGTGAATTATTACGTGCCTGGGAGTTGGTCTTCTCATTTGCTGTCTTGCAGGGGTTCTTTGGATCTCTTGTGTTTGAATTTTTGCATCACTGATGAGATGAGGGAAGTTTTCTTGAATAATTTCATGGAATGTTTATTCCAGTGTGGTCTCTGTCTCTCTTTCTCCTCAGGAAGTCCAATTACTCTTAGGTTCTGTCTCTTGAAGTAATTGTTCATCTCTTGAAGGTTTTGTTCTGTCTTTTTAAGCTCCATTTCTATGTTTTTGACAGTATGGGTTAGTTCTCTATTTTGATCTTCAAACTCTGAGATTCCTTCTTTTGCTTGGTTAATTCTGCTTTCTGTGCTTATTGGTTTGTTATTTATTTCAGTCACAGTATCATTACTGCTGTTATTTCAGTTATCAGTTCCTTCCTATTTTCCTCTTGTTTCTCCTCAATTCTTTTTATTCTCTCTATTAATGTCTTGATGTCTGGGTCTGTCATATGTGACCAGTCATTCTGGGGGTTCTTCATTATTTACATTCTGAAGTCTGTTTTCTCAGTGTCTGACCTCCCAGGGGTCTGTGTGAGACCTATATTTTTCTTTTGGTTTTTCTTCATCTGTGTAGCTTTTCTTCCCACTTTTTCCTTTCCCCCCCTCCCGTCTTCTTTAATTCTGTTGTTCAGGGGTGGAGGGGTTGCTTTTACTTTTATTTATTCAATCTCCTATTCTTATGTATATCCTCTGACTTTGTTTAATTCTGTAACTGGACTGTAGGTTGGGGGCAATCCTTTTTGCAGTTTTGAGATTTAATTGAGGGGGGAGCTGTGATTCAAAATTTCTCTGCAGATTCCAGTATCCACTGACAAATGTATGGATAATCTGGAACCCACTTCCCACTGCCTTGCAATCTGTCCATGCAGTGGGGTTATAGATTTATTCCCTGAAAGCAAAATGAGGCAAAAAAAATAAAAAAGGAAAAGAATGGAACAGGGAGTGGGGGGATAGGGAGGTGGAGAGAGAGAGGAGTAAGAAGGAAAACAGACAAACATGCTGACTAACAAATGGAAAGAGACACAGAGACTAATACTAGTAAAAAGAAAAACACTACCACCATCAACAAACAAACCAACAATCATACAAAAAAACTAAAACATACATTCATACAAACATACAAGCTAAACAACCTCCTTATTGGTGTGCTATTCTGTTATACAATGATGGGGTCTAAAAAGAAAAAAAATAATAGAATAGAATAAAATCAGTAAACTAACAGAACCAAAGCAGGTATGAAAATGTTATTGATAACAGTAAGAAGAGAGAGAAAACAAGATGGGTAAGACAAAGAATAGAAAAAAAAATTAAAAATGGGAACCAAGCACACTCTGAGACTTTTCCTTTAAGTCCAATGTCCTTTCAGCTCTGATTTCTACCGCTCTTTGCAGGCTGGTAGATTTGTTCACAGTTAGGGTCAGTTGTCCCTGGCCTGCTGTGGAGGTGATTCAGATCTGGACTGCCTGCCAAATCTGCCACTCAGATCTGGCCCGTCCCTATTTAGCATGGGGGAAGAGTGTCTGTCCTTTCCATTTTTATGCTGTTACCTTGGATCCCAAGCTGGGAGGTGGGTCGAGCTGGTAGAAGTTGATCTCTTTTTCTGCTGCAGCTGGAGACTGCCAGGTGGTGCAGTCCGGGCTGCATGGAAGCACGAGGCCACCCATGGTAGGAGGGAACAGGCAATGGTAGTGGCGGTGGCATCCGCTGCTTCACGGTGTGTGGGAGGTACTCCAGGAGCCTGACTCTAGGTGAGGGGTGGAGCATGGCAGTGGCAGCAGCGCAGCAGTTTCAGTAGTGCAGTACTTGGGTGGGGACTTCATGGTCCCAGAACCCTGGATTGCCTCAGGCAGGGGCAGGACAGTGGTGGTGGCTGCGGCAGCATCAGCGCTGCCACAGCTGAGGTGGCAGCTGGGGCGGCTAAGGCAGCAGTGTGTGTGAAGGGTGTGAAGAGCAGGCTGCCAACAATGGAATCCACAGCCCCTGGGAGAGAGCGAGAGTCTTTATGCGTGTTCTCTTTCACGGAGGGTCTCATGGACCAAACTGCTCCAACGCCATCTTGCCAGAAGTCCCTGATTACACATGGCTTTATTTCTAAACACCTGGTTAGACTTGGATTGGATTGGAGGCAGAAGTGAGTGGCACATGGTTAAGAGTCATTGTTTCAGTTAGCAGTAAATGAAAGAAATGAAGTTTTTCCCGTCTATGAGATCATAAAAATGAGAATCCTTATAACTTTTTGCTTAATAATATGGTGAGAGAGAAGGTAGTTAGAAGCTGGCTGGGCAGACAGAAAAGGAGAAGCTTGGGAAGCAGTATCACCTGTGGGAAGACCCCTGCACCATCCCTGTTATGTAACTAGCAATTGAAAATGTGATTAATGTGACGAAGAACATCCTCTTATGCCAGGAAGTTTGTTTAAAAGAGATTTTGGAAACTCAGACACAGGCATAATAGCTTAATTAGATGTTCTTTACTTGACCCAAACTCATTATAATGTCATTAATGTGCCTTTTACATTGTGGTTTTTCCACCCCCACCCATGAGTGGGCTTTTTTGTGGTACTTATGGGTAATAATCAAAATGGAGTCAATTTGGACAAGAGTGCACATGTGCAATAAAAGCTGGGACCAGGAAGCAAACAGGAAATAAGGGCTGGGTAAGATGCAAATGAAAAAAACGCCCCTAGAAAGGAGACAGAAAAACCCAGAGAACTCTCACATTGCTGGTAATCAAGTTTTGGGTCCCCTCTCACCTCTGAGAGTTTATTTTTTTTTTGTTTTTGTTTTTTGCTGCTTAATAAAATTAATCTCACTCACTCTTCTGAGTTTGCATCCATTCTTATTCTTCTTGGTTGTGAGACAAGAACTTGGAGATCTGAGCTGACAGTGCAGTTGGAAAGTTCCTACAACATTTCTTGGGAGCTCATCTGGGATCATCAAAAGGGTGAGTGAAAGGGGAAAGCAGAGCTATGCCTTTACTTTCATTTCTGAGGCTTCTCATTCTCAGAATAGCTCGTTCTCACTCAAAACAAAAACTGGGCCTCTGTCAGTCAGTTATGAATGAATAGAGTGACTGTCAGTCTACAAGACAGAGGACAGACTTTCTGGTGAGGACTCAGTCAATCCCCTGTCACCCTTGGGTGTTGAGGATGTTGACCCTGTTCCGATCTAGTTTCCCTTCATGAATGACTAGTCATAGCATGAGACTACACTGACATTTGGGAGTAATTGGAGGTCTTTGTCCATGGCTACTCCTTGGTGTTATCTGAAGGCTCCCAAGCTGACGCCAGCTCCCAAAGTCCATTAAGGCACTAGAAGAGAGCTTCTAGTCTTTCCTATTGAATTTCCTTTTTTTGAAATTGCCATGATTGCAATCCCTTCTTTGTTATGGACATTTTTACAATCTGAAGAAATACTTTTATTAAATGAGTACCTGACTTGGAAAATGTGACAGGGAATAATGTTTTTGTCTTTTTCTGTAAACTGGGGAAAGCAAATAATTAGAAAGTTGAATCTTATTATGCTCCAGGCACTCAGGGATTAGAGTGGGAAGTTATTTTCCCATAGCATCTTTCCCCAGTTACATCCGATTTTTTTTTTTATCATGCCAGGGATCAGCATAGGATTCCTAACGTAGATAAATTGGTTATGTGGGCTCTTAATTTTCTCCTTTTAGCTGGAATCTTATGGGGCTAGACTTCCCCATTCCCCGATTCCCTTTCACTTTTTTGCTTGATATGGATTTAGCTTCAGAGTTTCACATTAACTTTTCAGGCCTTATCCACCAGTCTAAGAGACTTATCAAGATGTCAGGGGGTTAAGTCAATATGGGCTTTTCCCTTTCGGGGTTTTATTGGCTTTATGCCCCAAAGATCAGGTAGTCCAATTGTTTACCCTACTTAGACCTAAATCCCAATTTTTCTGCCTCATCTGTCAATGGAAGAACAGTTCATATGACAGGGAAACTACCATAAAAATGTCCTGCCAGTTAGCAGTGGTGATTTGTCAAAGACCATGGGAGGGAGATTCAGTGGAGCCACATACCTTTCTCAGGCACTTTTTATGCCCCCAACTTGAATGGACATGTAGAGAAAGAAGGCTTTGCTTGCAAGTCAACTGTTCCCATTTTTGTGGATACTGGCATTTGGCCAACAATACAGAAGAGACATTTAGAGGTCCACTAGGGCACACAAACACACCTCTTCCTTTAGAAACCTGGGCTCAAATTCAAGTACTCTGATGAATCTTCCAAGCTTTAATTTGAAAAAGAGCATACAGAGAAACTAAATCAAGACCCAGGGGATCCAAAGTAGTTGAGGGCAAAGGACTGGGATACTGGACAGGTAAACATGACTACTCTTGCCCATCTGGTACCTTCTGCCACACAGGGATGGAGGTTGTGCTCACATTCATGAGGACATCATGAGCAAGTCGGGACAGAAAAGTGGGAGAACACTCTCCTTCCTTTGATCTTTATTTATACATATTGTTTGAAGAGAGGAAAAGCTAAGGGATGCCTTTCTTTCTCTCTCTCCCTCTTTTCAGAATGGGAATAAGTCATCTGCAGTATGTACTCCTCTTCAGAGCATCCTGAAACACTGGGACTCCTTTAATCCTCAAATCCTGAAGAAAGAACACCTTAAATTCTTTTGTATCCAGGCATGGTTGGGTTACAAATTACAGGACAGGGAAACCTGGCCTCTGGAGGAAAGTATCAATTACAATACAATCCTGCAATTAGGTTTTTTTTTTGTAGATGTGAGGGCAAATGGTCTGAGGTCCCCTATGTGCTGGCTTTCTTTCTTTGCTCTGCAGGAAAATCCAGTCCTTTGCCAACATAAGATTGACTCAGCCCTTGTGGCAGTCCTGTTCAAAGATGGTCCAAAAGGACAGGGGACACTGAACCCAGAGGTGCCATTGGGGAAAGCAATAACCCCTAAAGTCATCCCATTTGGTCCCTCTTGTCCCCCTTATCCAGGTTTTTCCCATACTTTCAACCTACTATCCCCTAAACATCCATATCCTAGAGGAGTTCCTGCTTTATGCATGCCCTGCAAGAGATGGTCCTAGTAAGGTACAGGTTCATTTTTCCATATGGGAATTGAGACATATTAAAGAAGATCTTGGTAAATTATCAGATGACACAGACAGATATAGAAATGCTTTCCAAAACTTAACCCAAGTATTTGAGTTCTCCTGGAAGGATATTATGTTACTCTTAAGTCTAACCTTAACAATCACTGAAAACAGGCAGCCCTGCAGGAAGCAGAGTTTAGAGATGAGCTTTGTATCTCATATGTTGCCAGAGAAGAAGAGCCATATTCAATTGGAAAACTAGTATACTGTTGGAAGACCCTAAATAGGACCCTGACAATGACCTGGGAGAATGGAGGAAAAAACACTTTCAGATGTGCATATTGGAGGGTTTGAGCATTGATCAAACCTTTCAATTACTCTAAGCTATCCATGATAGATCCGAGAGCAGATGGGAATCCATCTGCATTTCTGGAAAGGCTAAGAGAGGCTTTCGTCAAGCACACCTCCCTTGCTCCCGAGTCAGTTGAAGGGCAACTAATCTTGAAAGATAATTTAATTACTCAATCATCCCCTGATATCAGGAGGAAAGTGCAGAAACAGACCATAGGACCAGGTAGTATCTCCTGAATGTGGCTACCATGGCCTTTTACTGAGATAGAAAAACAGGAATTAAACAGGAGAGCTGACTTCAAGGGTCTTATCTTAAGGAAGCAACTGCATGCCATCTCTGCTTCTGCAAATATACTTTAAGTAAGCAGCTACATGCCATTTTTCTTAACTGCATTCTTTGTTTCTGTAAATACACTTATTCAACCTCATATGAAGATGTCCATCAAAATGTCTGCTTCAATGTTGTTGTAGAAGTAACCATTCCCGGTTCTAAATTTAAAATTATAAACTCACCAATGGCAAACTCATTTATGCTGTAACCAAAAAGCTCTATAAAATTAGCTTGAAACTGAAAGTCGGGGCTCAGGTTTTGGGAGGCTACTCCACCTGAGACTTCCAGATTAAACACCTTTGATTCTCCTCTCAGTCTCCGGTGCCTGTTTTGAGTGCATTCATTCCTGTTCCTAGTGAGCTGCTGCAGTTGCTGTTATATTACAACAGGAGAAGGCTCAGAAAAAAGAGAGGAGACAGGAAAAAGTCAGAGGCTCTAGTGGTCACTTTATAGGCCTATAAACCTTAAGATCCCTGAGTTGGCATCTACTAACTGCTACAGATGCGGTAAGCCAGGGCAGTTTAAGAAGGACTACCCTGCCAGCAGGAGAAAGCCAAAGTCACCTTAACTTTGTCCAATCTGCAAAGGAGACCACCAAAAGGCAGACTGTTCCTGAAGTCTTAAGCCATTGGGTCCAAAATTGATCTTGAAAGTGGTTCAGCAAAACTGATGGATCCTGGAACTTTCCTCCCTGACTACAAGGGCTCAGACTTCCATTACCATCCAGGACCCCCAGTGATCCTGGAGGTCAAAAGGAGAAAAATAACTTTCCTCCTGGTCACTGGAGTGGTCATTTCTATTTTCCTCCCCACTCTAGGTCTCCTTTCCTCCCTTTTTGCAACCATAAGGGGTCTCTCAGGATAGAGTTTAACCCAATACTTTTCCCAATCCTTTAGTTGTAGGTGGGGAGACCTCTTATTTATTCCTGCCTTTCTAATTGTGCCTTAAAGCCAGAGCTCTTTATTAGGTGGAGATATTTTAGCCCTTATGGGAACCTTTGTCCTTATGGCACTGGGACAACTCCTCTTCTTTCCACTAGTGGAAAAAGATATCAATCCAGAAGTTTGAGAAACTAAGGGAAAAATTGGTCAGGCTACAACCACAACCATCTGAATCTATCTTAAGGACCCCATTTCCTTCCCCAGTCAAAAACAATATCCCTTAAAATCAGAAGCTAAGAAAGGGTTAGAAGTCATCATTAACAACATGAAGAAACATAGCCTTCTTAAACTTGGCAGTAGCCCTTGTAACACCTAAACATTGGAAGTACAAAAAACCAAGGGGGTATGGAGACTAGTCCAGGACCTCAGCTTCATTAATGAGGCTGTGGTTCCAATTCATCAGGAGTTCCCAATCTCTATACTTTATTAACTGAAATACCCGAAGGAGCCAAATGGCTCATGGTCTTGGACCTGAAGGATGCTTTATTTTGTATTCCATTACACACTGACTCTCAGTACCTATTTGCATTTGAAGATTCCTGTAACCAAATCACTCAATTAACCCAGACAGTACTGCCTCAAGGATTCCGAGACAGTTCCCACCTATTTGGGCAGACATTATCATGAGCCCTCTCTAAGTTCTTTTACCTCCAAGTCAAAGATCTGCAATATGTAGATGATATCTTTCTGCATGCCCCAACTGAGAAATCTTTCAGGCAGATAGCATTTTTGAGAGTGTACCTCTTAATTTTCTGGTTGACAGAGGATATAAAGTTTCAAAATCTAAGACTCAACTCTGTCAAATCTCAATGAAATACCTAGGCCTAGTCTTATCAGAAGGAACCAGGACATTGGGCGAGGAAAGACTTAAGCCTATCATCTTTCCTCTTCCAAAATCTTGTAAACAATTGAGAGGATTTCTAGGCATTACAGGATTTTGCAGGTTATGGGTACATGGGTACAGGGAAATAGTCCACCAGTAAAGGAATCCCAAGCAGCTGGGACTCACGTGCCTATCTGGGAACCAGAGGCTAAAGAGTCCTTTAACAAATTAAAACAAACCTTGCTTGAGGCACTTGCCCTCAATCTTTCCATAGGAAATATGTTCAATATTTATGTGTCAGAAAGAAAAGTTGAATTCTAATCCAAACCCAGGATCTGGCCAACAACTTATAGGTACTTAAGCAAGGAACTTGACTTGGTAGACAAAGGATGGCCAGTCTGCCTCCAAGTGATTACAGCAGTAGTTTTACTGGTGCCAGAAGTTACTAAATTATCGATGGGCAAAGAGCTAACTATTTATACTCCACGCAATGTGGCAGGACTGCTATGCACCAGAGTTAGCCTCTGGCTAATTGACAGCCATCTCCTCAAATACCAGGCCTTATTGTTAGAAGGATCTGCAGTCCAGTTAAAAACATGTGTCTCTCTGAATCCAACCACCTTCCTCCCTAAAGAGGTTGGGGAGCCCGAACAAGATTGTGAGCAGATGGTAATGCAAACTTAGGCAGCCAGAGAGGACTTAAATGAAACCCCCTTAGAAAACCCAGACTGGGTTCTCTTTACCGATAGAAGTTCTCTTGTACAGCAGGGAATCCACAAAGCAGGATATACAGTAGTCACTCTCAATGGCATTGTTGAGAGTGTACCTCTTTCCTCAAACACAAGTGCTCAACTAACTGCACTAATTGCCTTTACAAGAGCACTCAAATTAAGTAAAGGAAAAACAGTTAACATTTATACTCATTCTAAATATGCTTTCTTAGTTCTTTGTGCCCAAGCAACTATTTGGAAAGAGAGTCATTTTATCACAGCTAACGGATCTCTTACAAAATACCATCAGGAGACTGATAAACTATTGTCCTTGGTATTCCTTCCTCAGGAAGTGGAGGTAGTACACTGTAACGGCCATCAGAAGGGAACAGATGAAATAGTTGAAGAAAATAAACTAGCAGACCAAGCAACCAAATCAGCGGCAAGAAAATCCCAGATTTTTGTGTGCATTACAGGCTCCTATAATTTGGGAAGGCCCCGTAAGAGAAATAAAACTCCAATATTCCCTTGCAGAGATAAGATAGCCTACTTCATGGGGATATGCCTTTCAACCTTCAGGATGGCTGCAAACTCCATTTGCTGACCTCCTGCCAATGGAAGGTTTTTAAAACCCTCCATCAAGCTTTTCATCTTGGAATGGATAAAACCTTCTGAATAACCCTAAGGCTGTTTTCAGGAAAAAAATCTACAAGAGATATTCAAGCAAGTTATTAATGCTTGCAAAATCTACCTTAAAAACATTGTTCTCCATAGGTGAATTCTTTCCCCTAAAACACAAAGAATGGGAGGATACCCAGGGAAGAACTGGCAGATAATTGATACACATATTCCTAAAAACAAGAGGCATTCAATATCTTTTAGTATGAATAGATACCTTTAATAACTGGGTAGAAGCATTCCCATTCCAAAAGAGAAAGCCTCTGGAGTGCTAAAAGCATTGCTTAATGAAATAATTCATCCTTTTGGATTTCCTAAGTACCTCCAGAATGATAATGTCCCCTCATTCAAAGCACCATGCAAGGAGTCTGAAAGACACTGAACATACAATAACATCTTCAGTGTGCCTAGGAAAGACAGAAAAGATGAATGATATTGTCAAAAGACATCTCACAAAGACATCTGTTACAAGATGTCTCCTGGACCACTCTTCTACCCATGACTGTACTATGGATCAGAAACATTCCATCAAAATTGGACTAAGTGCTTGGAAAATGGTATAATGGGCCAGGCACAGTGACTCATGCCTGTAATCCTAACACTTTGGGAAGCAGAAGTGAGAGGATTGCCTGAGCCCAGAGGATTGCTTGGGCCCTGGCAACTTGGCAAGACCTCGTCTCTACAATAAATAAAAAAATTAGCCGGGCATGGTGGCACACAACTGTAGTTCCAGCTACTTGGAAGGCTGAGGCGGAAGCATTGCCAGAGTCCAGCAAGTCGAGGCTTAGGTGGCCATGATCGTGCCACTGCACTCCAGTCTGGGCAACAGTGAGACCCCGACTCATAAAAAAAGAATAACTAAGATAGATAGATAGATAATAAAATATAAAATGGTATATGAGGGACCTTTCTTAACTAATAATTTTTTGCTAGACCAAGCAAACTAAACATATTACTTAACTGAACATAGTATTTCCTTGGCCCATTCTAGCAAGAGTCAAAACACCTATCAGAAATACAACCTAGAGAACTAGGCCCACCCCTGTTCAACCCAGGAGACTTGGTACTGGTGAAGGCTCTTCCTTCTTTCTCCCTCTTTAGACCTGGATTGTGAGCAGTGAAGGTTGCCAACATAAACTCTTGGATTCACCATACAAGGGTGAAACCCTGGAATCCACCAACCCAGAGGGACCTCCCCACCATTGATGTGAGGAAATTGGAGACCTCATACTAAAAATCACAAAAGATAATTGTCCATAACTACTCTTTCATGACTTTCCCCTATTTTCCCACATCTAAATCTCTTCCCTTCCGGATTCTTTTAGGTATTTCTACTTTTTCTCTTACCACTTGACAAGAAACATGGCAACTCCTTTTGGACGCATATCTTCAGGGAGACTTTGACTGTCCATGGAGTTCAATTTTTAATTTAATAGACACTCTAAAAGAGGTTAAACATTTCTTAGGATCAGACCTCACATCATCTGATTCAGAGCTAGAATTTCTGCTCTTGAATTCATCCAACTTAAAATCAAAGTTACTACTCTTTAATTTTGACATCCATACAATATGGAATATTTTCTTATTATACTGTTACCTATGCATGCTTCTTTGGTGTTTATCTTAATCTGTATTTCTAAGTTTTGTTGTCAAAGACCCTTTAACCTTGAACATTCATGGGGTTGTCTTTTTTCTTAAACAGTCATCTTTCGTATAAAATGTAGCAGCTATAACAACAATATTTATTAAAGTCAATATTTGTTTTTCTTTATACATTATGAACTACTTTTGTATAGTAGTTTTTATTACTATAGGTAGAATAGGAAATGGAAATTACTTAGCTCACCTATCCCAGGCTATAGCAAAAGTACAAAATATTAGAAACTGGTGGATATGCCATGAATCTCCTGAAACATCTCCTCCCTACCTGTATAAATTTAAGCCTGTAACCAGTCTATCAGCTTTACCACCCCTGTAAGCAGGCATCACAGATTCTAAGGTAGCAACAGGGCTTCTGTGGTCTTTTCATTTTAGCCCCTCCATTTATACAGTTTATAAAAAATCAACTAGGGGTCTAAGACCCCAAAGTGACTATACATACCCCCTCTGGAAAGTGGCAAATTACACTATTCAATAAGCCAGATACAATTAACAGATATCAGTCACTTTCTCAAATGTTTCCAACTTTTTTCTGAAACCATAACAGTAACTCCAGAAATCCAACCACTTAGACGACTAGTCTATTACAAAGACTCACCTCAGTGAATGATTTCCCCAATATTCCTCGACACCCTGTATTTCTTCATGGAGACAAACTTCATGGACCATGTCATGCAGCAGGAACATTTGCTTATTTTTGTTATCCTCCCAAAGTATTGCTTATCACATGTTTAATGGAACCAGAGATGTGAAAACTTATTAAGGCAGGGAAATTTGTACAGTTCATGCCTACATTCAATATATATGGGCAGATTCAATTGATGGCACCTTAACCAACCACTTCTGTTTTACAAAAAGCAAAAGCATGGGCTAGTGCTTCTTGGGGTCCTTTAGAAACCGGATCATCTGTTCCATACTGTTCACTCAATCAAGACTTACAAAAATGGGTGAAAGCGCTAAATAGCACCCCCATCATCTGTGTACCCCAAGGACTATGGTTTGCTTGTACAGACCAACAACAAAGATTATGGACCTTAAACTGCATAGGCTGCACAGTTGTATGGGGAATGTGCCCACTAGAATGGGTACTACTCTGAAAGGGTTCTCTCCAAATATATTAGGATCTGCTTCCCATAATGCCCTCCTTTTAAGAACATACTACAAAAAAACAAGGAGCAGATCTTATTGCCTTGGGGATAATAACAGCAGTTAAATCAATAGGTGGCTTAGTGGGAGAAATAGTCTGTAATGCCTATACAATCCAGAATGCATCAAATTTAATTTTATGCTTAAGATGAAGGCCAAGGTCTTAAGGTCCTCCAAGCTTCATTCAATTCACTGGCCAATCAAGTAATGGACCATCGAATATCCTTTGATTATCTCTTAGTAGAAAAAGTTATAGTATCTGCTATAACAAATACATATACATATATATTGCTAAAGACTCAGGAGAAGTTTAATTTAGAGTTAATCAACTGCTTTGTAGAGCTAAATGGTTGAGGAATGCTAAGACTAACAGCGGGAGACATATGGAACACCATTAAAGGATACCTCCCTTCAGTGACATGGTTTCTCCCTTTATTAGGGCCCCTGATAATCTTTCTAGCACTGCTTTTCAGACCCTGTATAATAAACTTTCTTTTAAAATTTGTTTCTTCTCACCTAGAATCCATCAAACTTTCAATGGTGATGCAGATGGAATTCCACATGAAAGAATCTTTCTTCCAAGGCCCATTAGACTGTGCTCTGGAGGGTCCCTAATGGTCACATAAATAATGCCCCATCAAAGCTTGAAGAAGCCAGAGTGGTCATTGCCCCTCCTCCCTAACAGCAGTTAGAGATGCCACACCAGAGGGGGATTGAAAGAGGAGGCAGTTAAGGACTGGCTAGGCAGATAGTAAGGGAGCATCTTGAGATGAAGTAACACCTGCAGGAATTCCCTGCACCATCCCTGTTATGTAACTAGCAATTGAAAATGAAGCTAATGGGGTTAACAACACCCTCTTATGCCAGGATGTTTGCTCAAAAGGGACTTTTGCAACTCAGAAGCAGGTACAATAGCTCAATTAGATGTCCTTAACTTGACCCAAGCACATCATAATGTCATTAACATTATATTTGCACATAGTTTTACCCCCACCTCAATGGGCTTTTTTGTGGTACTTATGAATAATGATAAAAATGCACTTTGGGAGGCCTAGGCGAGAGGATTGCCTGAGCCAGGGGTTCGAGACCAGCCTGGGCAAATTGGTGAGATCTCGTCTCTACAATAAATCAAAAACTAAGCTGGACTCAGTGGCTCAGACTGTAATCCCGCGCTTTGGGAGGCTGAGGTGGGTGGATTGCCTGAGCCTGCAGGTTCGAGACCCACCTGGGCAACTTGGCAAGACCTCATCTCTACAATAACTCAGAAAATTAGCTGGGCGTGGTAGCGTGTGCCTTTATTTCCAGCTACAAGGAAAGCTGAGGTGGAAGGATCGCTGGAGCCCAGCAGGTCGAGGCTGCAGTGGCTGGGAGCGTGCCACTGCACTCCAGTCTGGGTGACAGAGTGAGACTCCAACTCAAAAAAAAAAAAAAATCAAAAAATAAGCCGGGCATGGTAGCACATGCCTGTAGTTCCAGCCACTTGGAAAGCTGAGGTGGAAGGATCGCCTAAGCACAGCAGGTATAGGCTGCAGTGACACTGCACTCTAGCCTGAGAGACAGAGTGAGACTCCAACTCAAAACAAACAAACAAAAAACGGAGTCATTTTGGAAAAAACTGCACATAGGCAATAAAAGCTGGGACTAGGAAGCAACAGGACATAAGGCAATAGCTAAGGTGCAAATGAGAAGAACGCCCCTAGAAAGAAGAGAGAAAAACTCAGAGCACTCCTCTTCTGTTGGTAACCTTTTTTGGGTCCCTTCTCACTTCTAAGGGCTTTCCTTGTCACTTAATATCTCATTCACTCTTCTCAAAATTTCTTGTATCTATGAATAATTTGTATTTTTTATTTACAAATGACCTTGCATCTAAGGATAACTCATTATTCTGAAAATGATCTCTTTAAAAACTATCTTGCTCTTCTAATTCATATAAATTACATTTTCACATTAGTTAAGTTTCAATCATACTACCTGAGACCTTAACCGGGCTCGGTGGCTCAGCCTGCAATCCCACGCCTTGGGAGGCTGAGGTGAATGGATTGCCTGAGCCCGCGGGTTCGAGACCCGCCTGGGCAACTTGGTGAGACCTCCTCTCTACAATAAACGAA
>NW_007246909.1:520185-532911 GCF_000164805.1 Carlito syrichta
AAAAAAAAAAAAAAAAAAAAAAAAAAGAGAAAATTGACTTAAAAATATTTTGCAGGCCTAGTGCGATAGCTCATGCTTGTAATTCCAGGACTTTGGGAGGCCAAGGTGAGATAATTGCCTGAAACCATGGATTCAAGCCCAGCTTGGGCTACTTGGTGAGACCTCATCTCTACAATAAATCAAAAAATCAGCCAGGCATGGTGGTGCGTGCTACTTGGAAAGGTGAGGTGGAAGGATTGTCTGATCTCAGCAAGTTGAGGCCATGGTGACCGTGAGCATACCACTGCACTCCAGCTGGGTGATAAAGTGAGACTACAACTCAAAAAAAGATACACACACACACACACACACACACACACTTTGCAAAAAAGAGAAAACATTTAATTAATTTTTTTCTAAGTGAATATTTCTTGTTTTATTTAATTGATTTCCCAATTAGTAAAGCAAAGGCAAGTGTCCAACATTTACCGTTGTTGGGAGTCCACTGCATGTCAGCTTATAGATTGTCTCACTTTTCAGTTTTTGCAACCGAGTTTCTTAATGAGAATGAAATATATCTTTAGCCAAGTAGCTTCGTTCAACTGCTACATCAGATTTTATATATCCTTACAAAGACTTATTCTCTTCCCTGTGTCCGTTTTTATCTCTTCCTTAAGAGTATCAGTTGAAACAATTAGTCATCTTATGTCCTTCGTTTTCAAAACATTGACATTAAGCTCTTGCAAACCTTCACAGAGTATAAAATCAATGTTGAGACTTTGTCGGGATTATTTTGTCTTTTAAGTTTGCTATTGAATGCACCTCAAATAATTCCAATGTGTGTGTGAAGAGAAGAAACCAAATCACAGCCAGAGTATAAGCAGATGAGGATGATCATTAGTAAACCCATAGCAAGAAGCTGGGATAAAAGGCTAAGTAATTTGAAAAGCAGACAAGCATGAAGATCTAAGACAAACATTCCGAGAATGTAAACAACTTGTTTAGGGGGAAAAAAAAAAGAAAGAAAGACAGAAAAGGCATAAGTAGAAAAAAAAATTAAAAGCCCAGAAGCACAGACAAATTAATTGGATTCACAGA
Source organism: Carlito syrichta (assembly GCF_000164805.1). NCBI lineage: Eukaryota > Metazoa > Chordata > Mammalia > Primates > Tarsiidae > Carlito > Carlito syrichta. The sequence goes on from NW_007246909.1 coordinate 521,263, forward strand.
GAAAAAGAAATCACACAGCTGTCATATTCAGTCAAGAGATAAAAAATGATGTTTAGCTCTATGATAGGAAGAAAGACATAAAAGCAATAGAAAGAGTCTGTGCCTGTCACTACCATCCTTTCAAATCACATGGCTTAGACATAATCATACCAATTTAAAGCAAGTGCCAGTTACAACTTTGGAAAGTGACTATTTGGAGATCTCCATCACCCTTAGGTGACATATTTACGACTTCTAGATTGGGCATTATCTCGAGGGACATATCATAAATAAGAATAGCACTCTAACATGACTCAAATAATTCAATAGTATACAGCTAAACATAAAGAAGAAATTGTTCCCATTCTAGCAAGTATACCAAATAATAGAGGCAAAGAGAATAAGAGTTACAGAGCAATCATCTTATAAAAGTGAAAATTGAAAGTGAAACTTGCCCCAACTTGTAAAAACCAATCAACCCACAGGAGCAAATCAGATTAGCAGCACCAAGAACAGTTTAACCTGCTGAACTAAGCACTTTGCTAGCCTGGAACACAAACTGAAATAAGGCAAACTCAAAACTACAGAATACCTTTTCTTGTTTCTTAAAGTTAGCCTTGCTCGGTTTTCAACCCATTAAGTTTCTTTTATTTTCTTTCCAAGACTTTAGAACTTATTAATTGCTTTGTAAAATTGGTATTTTTCATATTTGAGAAATGTTATGGAATATTAATTTGATGGAGTGCAGAAAATTGTCTAGCTCCATCCACATGTCCTATCAGAGTTTCATATACCCATGTGTTTCCATCCTGTATTTCCATTCTCCAAGTCACAAATCATTTATGTCTCCTCCTATCCAAATCCTTATTCTACATATTATGGGGGGGAAAAACACTATGGAGAAAATTTTAACCATATACTTCCATCAACTTCATAATAATACTTTCAAGGGGCAACAAGGTTGGTTCCATGTTTTTGCTATTGTGAATACGATGGCAATAGGCATGTGTGCGCAGGTGTCTTTTTTTTTTTGAGTTGGAGTCTCATTATCTCACCCAAGCTGGAATGCAGTGGCACACTCATGGCCACTGCAGCCTCGACCTGCTGGTCTCAGGCAATTCTTCCACCTCAGCCTTCCAAGTAGCTGGAGCTACAGCCATGCACCATCGCAGCCAGATCAGTTTTTCATTTATTGTAGGGACAAGGTCTCACCATGTTGTTCAGTCTGGTCTCAAACCCGTGAACTCATGCAATCCTTTCACCTCCACCTCCCAAACGTAGAATTATAGGCATGAGCAACTGAGCATGTATCTTTTTTGGTAGAGTGACTTATATTCCTCTGGGTATATTCCCAGGAGAGGGATTGCTGGATCATAAAAAAGTCAATTTTTAGTTCTTTTTGAAATCACAACATTGCTTTCCATAGAGGTGGAACTAGCTCACATTCTCACCAACAGTGTAGAAATGTTCCCTTTTCTCTACAGACATGCCAGCACCTGTTGTTTCTTGACTTACTAATGATAGTCATCTTTACCTGAGTTAGGCGGTATTTCATTGTAGTTTTGATATGCATTTCTCAGATGATTAGTGAAGCTGGACACAATCATACTAAGTAAACTATCACAGAATCAAAGAACTGAATACTGCATGTTCTCACTCAGAGGTGGGCCCTGAACACTAGTCACATTAGCACAAGGGAGGGATTGGCAGTCCTGGGTACTACTGGCGGAGGAAGGAAGGGAAGAGGGTGGAGGCATATGGCAGTGCAATGAGTACTTGGTCCACTAACAGGGAGAGTAAGGACTGCCTAAAATATTATTATTATAATATTTTCACTGTAGACTCCTAAAGCCAGAGTTACTCATTAGCTATTTTTGTGTTGGTCAAAATACTGGCATCCACAAAATGTCACATTATAATCATCAGAACTTATTAATACATTATAGCATATGACAAAAAGATTTTATGGTCAGAGCTAATATTAGGGGGCTTAAAATACAGAGATAATGTTACATTATCTGAGTGGGCCCAATCTAACTACATGAGCCTCTAAAAGCAGAAAAACTTTCTCTAGTATCAGTTCCCCATCTACCCTATCATTCTGCCTGTAGTATACAAGCTCTCAAAGTCCACATGCCTGACATATTAAATATCCTGGCCCTTCGATTTATTTTTCTTTTTGTGTCCAGCTACTATTACAACTATTCCACTTCAGTTGCTCACTCTACCGCCATGCCCTAAAGTTAGCTTTACGAAGTGCTGTTTACTTTTATAATACTGAACTATAATAACCCCCTCTCTAGACATATTTTTATATCTTTCTCTCAGGAAAACAGTTCTTTATGGGTCTCTCGGGTTTCTGCATACCCTGTGACAGTTTTTGTTCCGGATTGTCTTTTCAAACATGTTTGTATAATAGCCTTGTGTGAAGATAGTATATCTCTTGGGACAGAAGACAAATATTTTGTATAGCAGGATAATAAAAATAATGCCTTTTTCTAGGTTTCTTTGTGACTTTTTCTTTTTTTCAATTGATGAGTCCCCAAATTTGGGCCTCCTGGCTGAAGCAAACATCCTCATTGATGAAGCATTCACCAGGGATGTACTACATTGTCCCATGAGACTTGGGGGGGGGGAAATTAATGCAGACATGAATCTCATGCTACCTTCTGTGCGATAAGTCATAAATAACAAATAATAAGTCTTTTGTCTTTATCTGTAACTCAAGATTCATGTCTTCTGCCAGCAGCCATGAGATTGGACAGGCTAACTTTTTATCTTGGAAACATTAAAATCTCAGATTCGTTACACTTTTTGGCATCTTGCTCTCTTGTAATCTTTGGATACTTAAACTTTCCCCCTTTTTAGTAGACTAATCTTATTTAAAATAATTTCCTTATTCATATATATAAGGATAAGAGTAACTCACAGTTGGCCTGGGGTAATTTATGCTTATCTCCAGATACTTCTGGAAGTATGGTATTGAATCTTGACTGAAATAAAAATGAAATGTGCTAACTAGTGATTTATAACATGCTGTTCAATGTTAAAAACTACTCTAGAGGTACCTTAGGTTAGTATGTCTACACTGTTTAGAGAAAATGTGTAGAGTGATAGTGGTTTGAAACTCTTTTACCTTGTATCGACTGTCTCATTCAGTCTACATGACAAGCAAGCTTGACATGCAGATGTAGAAGATACGCAGTCAACTTCTGCCCTAGCTTCCCTAAAATCAAAGTATTTTATTTGGTCTTGGCATCTTATAATCTGAAGACATGTGTCCTGTATGTTTGAGAATAAATGGGAGGCTGAGACTAGAACTCTTGGGTCTTTTGAAGGTTGTTTCTATTTTATTTCTTCTGTTACACTGATCATAAACCTGTATTAAAACCTTACATGACTGCAGAGTCATGTGAGTCTTTTTAATTACCTGACCCTTGAATTATGAGGTCAGTTATTTCAATCACTTTATTAAGAGAATCATCAATTTGTATGTCATTTTTCTTTATCTCACCAATAAGGTAAATCAGAACATGAGTGAATATAGGTATACCTGTTTGCCTTGTCTACATGGCAGTTAGCAACATGCATTAAGCGCCCTCTGTTACAAACTGTATGTTTATGTTCTCCCTAAATTTTGAAATCTTACCTCTAGTGGTATGGTATTAAGAAGTGGGGTCAAGTTTAGAGAAGGTCCTCAAGGTGGAACCCCATGATAGGATTAGAGTATAAGAAAAAGAGATTAGAGTACTTTATTTCATTCATGTGAAGATATCAGGAGAAAATGGTGGTGTGCAAACCAGGAAAGAGCCCTCTCCAGACACCAGTCTGGCTGTTGCCTGAATCTTGGACAAACAAATGTTTGGAAAAACAAATGTTTGTTGTTTAAGTCACCCAGGCTATAGTATTTTTGATGTAACAGACAGAACTAAGAAAATTTGCAATTGGAATTCTGAATATTGCCTTCTGCATTTGTGAAGTAAATTATGTCTCATATTCTATCACTTGTTATCTAAGTTAAAAAATGGAAGTAACATTTATTCAATAAATTTTGAAACTCATATCCCAAAGCAATAATTCTAGTATTTGCAAAGATGCCTCTTGCCCATGAAAGGCAGATCAAAAACTTTCATATTTAAAATAAAAGTTTCACTGATTCTAATTATAATAGAACATTTATCAAGTTAATTCCTCCTATGATTATGCATGAGATATTTCACCATGTGAAGGTTTTCAGTGAAGAATATATACTATTGTTAATCTGTCAATTCCTCAGATAGGACCCACACTTACATGCTACCTCTTAGCGTTGAGATACATTTTATTCTAAATTCTCTTCCCAAACACTTTTTAAAAAATGGAAGCAGTTTACATGTTATTCAATTCAAAGTTTTGCTTGAATATGCATTTATGTACTAGACAGAGATAATTACTAAATAAATATGGTTGATTTTCAGGGAGTTATTGCAAACTTACTACTAATATGTATAGTGATTTTATTAAATGCTAAAAATAACTGAACGAATTCTTAGATTCCTATAATTAATTATGAAACTTTTACAGACAGTAACTTTAGATAAAGAATATTGAACTGTTAGTTTTGAAGATTCAAACAACATTAAAAGATTACTGCAAAAGTTATATATTTTTTTGAGTTGGAGTCTCACTCTGTCACCCAGACTGGAGTGCAGTGGCCGCTCCTGGCCACTGCAGCCTCGACCTGCTGGGCTGTGGTGATCCTTCTGCCTCAGCCTTCCAAGTAGCTGGAACTACAGGCACACGCTACCACGCCTGGCTAATTTCTGATTTATTGTAGAGATGAGGTCTCGCCAAGTTGCCCAGGTGGGTCTCAAACCCATGGGCTCAGGAAATCCATTCACCTCAGTCTCCCAAAGCGGTGGGATTACAGGTTGAGCCACCAAGCCCAGCTGATCTCTATATTTTTAAAAACAATTTCGTTGATTTAAGACACTATGACCCACTATGTTTTCTAAGTTCATTATAATTTTGTCTAATTTCTTATAACATCCTTATGAACTGAATTTGATTATTAGTCCTCATTTTACCAAGGAGAAGTAGAAACAGAGAGGTTAGTTCATTGGCCTATGGTCAACAGACAGTAAGAGCTGTACCAACCCTGATAGCCTGACTCCATGGTCACAACCACTATGCTTTGCTACTTCTATAAGAATGACAATGGGACATAAAAAGAATGAGATAAATACCTGATGATTTATTTCATATTTAAAATGAAATATTTTAAAACAATGCTAATCATTATTATTCTATAAATAATAAATTGAGAACATTAAAGCTGAAATCATTTGGCTGATGACACATTACATTTTAGAAGATAGTGTAAGGATAGAAAGCAAAAACAGACATAACAAGATGCCATAACACGTGATAGGAAATATCATATAAATCTATGATGAAAGCATAATTAAATTTGAAGCTTTCATTTGAAAACCAAACATAAATTGATTTAGAACAAACAACTGATTTGTAAAAAGAAAATTGGATAAAAAATTTCAAATGTTTAATTAGAATGAAAGAATAAACCATTTTACATATTTTTAACTTATTTTGCTGTGCAAGTAGCAATTGTCTTTTCTATTGTACTTATGAATATGCCCAGAGGTTATTAAACTACGGTCATACAATAAATGTAATAAATTATCTTGAATGACAGTATCTATATTTAATAACTTCATTAATGATCAAGCAGAGGAAGTCAAGGACAAGATAATGACAGGAGTAGTTAATGGTACAACTTAAGGCAGAAAGAACATGAAGTGCCACATCAGGAAAGTCTTTTTTTAAGTGAGATTTATTACATCGTCACATAATTTTTCAAAGAAAGGTGGAAGTTCAAAACATGTCTTATTTATCACTGAATACTACTGTTTACTGGAAAGTGCAATGAAAAAAGATAGAGAAGAGTAAGAATCATACCTCTTATCCTGATGCTTTTTAAAGTAAGCACATTTCCTGTGCAGTCAGAGATTGAGGTTGTTTATTTTTGCTACTCACCTCCATTCCTTTCATCCTTCACTCATCCTCTTGCCAAAGTCAAAAAAGTACTCTCCAGAACTCGTGCCACAATTTAGTATTAGAAAGTTACTTTCCTGAGACCATATCTTTTCAACAAATCCTTCCAGCTATACCTCCCAATAATATTTCATCCTCTCTAAATCTTAGCTTTTCTCCCTCTCCTTTTTCTTCTTCTTCTTCTCTCTCTCTCTGCTTCCCATCCTTCATAAACTAACAACTCTTTGTTTATAAGTGGGTATTTTCCAAATATGAATTTTTGGATCATCTACTACGTGTCTGATGATCTTTTAAGAAATGTCCTAACTGAGCATGGTGGTGCAGGCCTGTAGATAGTCCCAGTCCTTTGGGAGACAGAGGTGGAAGAACTGTTTGAGCCTAGGAATTTGAGACCAGCCTAGGGAACATAGCATAACCCCTATCTCTCTTAAAAAAATATATAGATATATTTGGCTGGGCTCTGTGGCTCAACCTGCCATCCTAACACTCTAGGAGGCTGAGGCGAATGCATTGCCTGTACCTGTGGGCTCAAGACCAGCCTGGGCAATTTGGCGAGACCTCATCTCTAAAATAAATAAAAAAATTCGCTGGGTGGGGTAGCACGTACCTATTGTTCTGACTACTTGGAAGGCTGAGGCAGAAGGATTGCCAGAACCCAGCAGGTTGACGCTGGGGTGGCTGTGAGCATGTCACTGCACTCCAGCCTGGGCGACGGACTGAGACTCCAACTGAAAAAAAAATTATATATATATATATATATAGACAGACATGGTGGCACTCATCTGTTGTTGCAGCTACTTGGGAGACTGAGGCAGGATTGCCTGAGTCAAGGAGGTTGAGCTTTCACTGAGCTGTGATCCTGCTGCTAGACTCTAATCTGGGTGACAGAGTGAGATCTAGAACAACAACAAAAACAACAAAGAGGTGAGGTAGGGGAGTGATGTCCTATCATAAGTTTTTTCATGAAGAATATTATTATTATAGAACATTATTATTATTATCAATTTTTTTTTGAGTTGGAGTCTCACTCTGTCACCCAGACTGGAGTGCAGTGGCCGCTCCCGGCCACCGCAGCCTCGACCTGCTGGGTTCCGGCGATCCTTCCGCCTCAGTCCTCCAGGTAGCTGGAATTACAGGCATGCGCTACCACACCCGGCTGATTTTGTGATTTTATTGTAGAGATGAGGTCTCACTGACCAGGCAGGTCTCGAACCCGCAGTCTCAGGCAATCCACTCACCTCAGCCTCCCAAAGGCGCAGGATTACAGGCTGAGCCACCAAGTCCGGCTGGACATTTTTATTAATGGGAAACTAGGCTATTAGTTTGTCCCTGCCAGTTGGTAGACACATTTTAACAGTTTAGTCCTGTTAGATTAGTATATCCCTTTTAACATTAATGATAGAGAATGTGACAATATCACCTTTCCTCAGTTCCAACTATCTTCATCCTATAGAAAATATGAGGCTCTATGTGCTCCAGGCAAGAACACTACCTTCATCTTTGTCCACAAACACTGAGAGTCTTGTCACCACTACTTACTTCAGGATCATTGTAATTTATCAAATTAATGTATTTATCTCTGGTTACTTCGGCACCATAATTACCATAATGAGTTCTTATTATAATGAGTAGTTATGTTCTATAAAGTAGGCAAAAAAACCAAAACAAAACACTGAATTAGTGAATGACTAATAAATACTGAGTTGGTGAATTCTGAGTCATTGAAGCTAGGGAGACTACAGGGTTAAGTTTCTGCTAGGCTTTGGTCACAATATTTTTGTCCACACATTAGTATATAATCTTGTTTTATGTGATTTCTCTTTAATGATACCTTATTTAATGCACATTGTTGATTCATTAACATTAAACTTATGGCTAACATCACCGTAACTTATTCCTGACTAAAGCTTATGGAACATAATCAGCTTCCTGCACTTAGGAACACTAGACAAACACATCAGCACTTTACTGGGGCTATTTTGCACAGTAAAATCATCATTGCAAAGCATAAAAATGTATAGAACATGGCACTGAATAGACTAGAAACAGGACAGTTGTTTACGGTATGAGAGCTGAAATAGGAAAGCAGTGTTGCCTTGTTCAACCTCAGCTTGTAATGTGTGCTTTGGGAGATTTAATTCCTCATATGTATACTGACATGAACACAGAGGGACAGCCACTGGAAATACATTTTAGTGAGTAGGTAGATTCACAAATGGAGAGCCTATGAGCAATGAGGGTCAACTATATCTTGTTTCTTTTTGTAACTCGCATTTCCATGTACTTACTGTGTTGCTCAAGGAGTAGAAAATTTATTAATTTTAATATAATTTAATTCACTATTGGTTTCCATTATGGCTTGTTCTTTTGTGTATAGTTTTAGAAGATGTGTCAATATCAAACTATATTTAAAAATTACTATGTCTTCTTCTAAATGTTTGCTTTATATTTTAAATCTAGGCTGACAGTTCATCTAGATTTGCTATGTTTATATCATGCTGTGATCTTATGTTTTTATACTATTTTATTTTATCATTCTGTAAACACATTGACATGCTACATCTTATAAAAAGACTACCCTTTGCACTTATTACAGTATTTTTGTATGAAGTTAGTGTGTGAATTCATTTTTGGGTTCTGTTTGTTCATTGGCCAATCTGTCAATACCTCACTGAGTTTTGCTATCTGATAGTATGAGTCATCCAGGGTTATTCCCTGTCAAGATAGTTGTGACTATAATTGCTTCTTTGTATTTCCATTCAGTTAATGGTGCTGAAAAACTGGCTGATCACATACAAAAGATTGAAACAGGACCTTTACCTATCACCGTACACAAAAATTAACTCTAAATGGATCAAAGACCTAAACATAAAACCTCAAAATATAAGAATCTTAGAAAATGCAAGAGACACCCTTATGGAAATTGGAACTGACAACCAATTCCTGATCAAAACTCCAAGTGCCCATACCATAAGAGATAAAATAGACAAGTGGGACCTCATTAAACTGACAGGCTTCTGCAAAGCAAAAGAAATCATCAAGAGAGTGGGGAGAGAACCCTCAGAATGGGAGAAAATATTTGCCAACTGTATATCTGGCAAAGACCTAACATCTAAGATCTACAAGGAACTCAAACATGCCAAAAGGATTAAAAAAAAAAACCATCCCCATTAAAATGTGAGCAAAAGACATGAATAGATACTTCTCAAAAGAAGATATATGGGTAGCTAACAGACACATGTAAAAGTGTTCACTAATCATCAAAAAAATGCAAATCAAAACTTTAGAATCAGCTGTCAATTTCTTTGGAGTTGCTTTGAAACTACTAATCTACTCACAGAGAAATGACATTTTTACATTATTATACCTCATAATATATGGATATAGAATATCTTTACATTCCTATAATTCTCTTTGTTTCATCTCCATAGTAGGTTACAATTCTGTGTAGACCTCCCAAATTGCAGTGATTACAGGCTGAGCCACCGAGCCTCGTGAAAATCTTTCATCAGATTTATTCCTAGCTTTTAAATGTTTGCTAATGCTATTTCAAATTAAAATCTTAAAATGTAATTTTCTATTTATTTATTATTAGCAATGCATATCAATCTTATATCCATTTATGGTCTTCGGGATGTTGAACCAGTCCTGCATCCTGGTGGTGAAGCATGCTTGGTGGATGATTTTTGAGATGTGTTGTTGGATCTGGTGTGCTAGACTCTTGTTGAGAATTTTAGCATCTATGTTAATCAAGGATTGGCTTGTAGTTCTCTTTTTTTGTTGGATCTTTACCTGGTTTGGGTGTCAGTGTGATGTTAGCTTTGTAAAATGACTTGGGGGGAATTCCATCTTCCTCAATTGCCTGGAACACTTTCAATAGGTTTGATATCGGTTCCTCCTTGTATGTTTTGTAGAATTCTGCTGGAAAGCCATTCGGTCCAGGGCTTTTTTTGTAGGTAGTTTTCGTATGACAGAGTCAATTTCCTGGGTTGTTGTTAGTCTATTTAGAGTCTCATTGTCTTCTTGTTTCAACCTGGGGAGGTTGTGTGATGTCAGAAAGTCCTCCATTTATGTAGGTTATCAAATTTGCTTCCATACAGGTGTGCATAGTAATTTCTGATAATCATTTGTATTTCTTCACTGTAATTTGATCTTTTGAATTTCTGATTGTGTTTATTTGGGCTTTTATCCTCTTTTTCTTGGTCATTCTGGTTAGGAGTCCATCAGTAAGAACAAGTATACAGACCAACGGAACAAGATAGAGATTCTGGAAGCAAAGGTTCAATTTCTCAACCAACTCATCTTTGACAAAATCTCCACCAACAACCAGTGGGGAGAGGAGAACCTATTCAGTAAATGGTGTTGGGAAAACTGGCTGACCACATGCAGAAGATTGAAACAAGACCCCTACCTATTACCATACACAAAAATTAACTCTAAATGGATCAGAGACCTAAATGTAAAATTTCAGACTATAGGAATCTTAGAAAATACAAGAGACACCCTTATGGAAATTGGAACTGGCAACCAATTCCTGATCAAAACTCCCAAGTGCTTATTCCATAAGAGATCAAATAGACAAGTGGAACCTCATCAAACTGACAAGCTTCTGCAAAGCAAAATAAATCATCAAGAGAGTGGGAAGAAAGTCCACAGAATGAGAGAAAATATTTGCCAGCTGTATACCTGGCAAAGGCCTAACATCTAGGATCTACAAGGAACTCAAATGCACCAAAAAGAAAAAAATGAACAGTCCCATTAAAAAGTGGGCAAAAGTCATGAATAGGCGCTTCTCAAAAGATATATGGGCAATTACAGACACATGTAAAAGTGTTCACTAATCATCAAAGAAATGCAAATCAAAACCTCACTGAGATACCACCTAACCCTAGTAAGAATGGCCAACATCAATAAAACAAACAACAACAGATTCTAGTGAGGATGTGGAGAAAAAAGGAACACTTCCACACTGCTGATGGGAATGCAAACTAGTGCAACCTCTTTGGAAGACAGTGTGACAATTTCTGAAAGAACTAGAAATTGACCTTTCATATGACCTAGCAATCTGCCTACTGAAAATATGCCCAGAGGAACTTAAGTCTTTCTATCAAAAAGATACCTGAACATTCATGTTTGTTGCAGCTCTATACACAATAGCAAAAACATGGAACCAAACATGCTGCCCATCAAAGCTGGACTAGATAAAAAATATGGACATATGCACCATGGAATATTATGCAGCCATAAAGAAGGACAAACGTATGGACTTTGTAGCAACTTGAATGGATTTACAGTCTATCATACTCAGTGATCCATCATAGAAACAAAGAACAGACTGCCATATGTTCTCACATATAAGTGGACCTTGAACAATTATCATAATACTATAAAAAAGGGATTGTTAGTAGTGGGAAGCTGCCAGGGGAGAGAGGATGGGATTGGTAGTTGGGAAACTGCTAGGAGAGGGAAGGCACACCTCATCAACAAGGGTAATTGCATAATGAACATTTGTATACCTAACCAGGAATGGTACTCTATATCTTTAGAAAAAAAATAAAATAAATAAAAGAAAGATTAGTAAAAAAAAATTGTATATCCAGATATATCACATTTTGCAAC
>NW_007246909.1:533902-534621 GCF_000164805.1 Carlito syrichta
CTTGCTCTTTTTTTTTTTTTTATGAATAAGAAATGTAGATTTATAAGGGAAAGATACACCGTGAAGGGCACAACGGGGAGACCAACAGCAAGAGGTTCTGGTGTCTGCTGCCTGTTCTTTCTTAAATTTATTGTAACTCCCCTTGCTCCCACTCCTCCAAATATGTCAGCTATTTAGGAACTATTATGTTTCCTAGTTTCTTATTTTGGATTTGCGTTTGCCATGATTGCAGAAAGTCTAACTCGACCTCAATTCAAAGGTCAAGTTTTTAAACTTAAAATTACGGTGGAAGATTTTTTTTGTATTAAACTTGAAATGGTAAACTTTCAAATAATAAAAAGAAAACTTTCAGAGTTGAAGACAGAATTTGAGAAACAAAGACACATCCTCATAGATCTAATAAATTTATTATAAGAGGAATGAATAAATAAGCATGGATGAAAATCAAATTGCAAAAACTAGCTTAAAATAATTACATGAATACAGGAGAAAATGACAAATATTGCAACTGTTAGATGACCATAGATACAAAAGATTTAAACATGTGAAAACAAAAAAATATTTCATGGTTCATTTTTTAAAAATTTAGCAAATGGAAGAGAAAAAAATATTCAAATATATAACTCATGAAAAATTATCTGGAGCATAGGAATAACTGAATTTGAGATAATATGTGCACTTGAAATCCCAGGAAAATTTAACATAGAACATATATCTCA
>NW_007246910.1:0-9209 GCF_000164805.1 Carlito syrichta
TCCAGCTGGCTAGACAGCTACCTAATCTAGCTGAGTTAACCAGCTAGCCAGTTGGCTAGCCAGCTGACTTAACTTGCTGACATCACTAGCTAGCCAGGTAGCTATCTAGCTGACTTAACTAGTTAGCTACCTACCTTGCCATTTGGCTAGCCAGCTCTCTTTCCAAGCTGAATTAACAAGCTAGCCAGCTGACTAGACAGTTGACTTAACTAGCTCACTACCTAGCAATCCAGCTGTCTAGCCAGCTGACTTAACTAGCTGAATTAGCTACCTAGCTACCTAGGTAGCCAGCTGACTTAAATAGTTAGTTAACTAGCTAGCAACCTAGCTAACCAGCTGACTTAAACAGTTAGCTATCTATCAAGCTACCTACCTAACAAGCTGACTTAAATAGTTAGATGCCTAGCTAGCTAGCTGAACTAACCAGCTAGTTACCTATTTAGCTTACTTGCTATCTAACGTGTTAACTAGCTGACTTAATCATCTGATTTAACTCATTAGCTAATGAGCTAGCTAGCTGTCTCAACCAGATGGCTTAACTCGTTAGCTAACTAGCTAGCTAGCTTACTCATCCAGCTGACTTAACTCATTAGCTAGCTAGCTAGCTAGCCTACTCAACCAGCTGACTCAACTCGTTTGGTAATTAACTTACTAGCTGACTCAACTAGGTGACTTAATCCATTAGTTAACTAGCTAACTACCTAACCCAACCTGCTGAATTAACCTGTTAGCTAACTTGCTTACTCGTTGTCTTAACCAGCTGACTTAATTAGAAAGCTGACTTAACTAGCTGAGTAGCTAGCTTACTTAACTTCTTAGCTAGCTGAATTAACCGGCTGACTTAACTAGTTAGCTAGCTGACCTAACTACCTGGATTAAATAGTTAACTAATTATTTCGCTGGCTGAATAACTAGCTGACTTAACTAAATAGCTAACTAGTTAGGTAGCAGATTTAAGTAGATTACTTAAATAGTTAGCTAACTAGTGAGCTAGTGGACTTAGCTAAGTTAACTAGCTATCTGGTTAGCAAGCTCTTAGATAGCTGACAACTAGTTGGCTTACGAAATAGTTAGCTAACTTAACGAGTTTGTTATCGAATTAGCTAACAGCTTTAACTTGTTGGTAAATGAGTTAACTAACTGACTTAAATACTTGGTTAACGAGTTAGCTAGGTGAATTTACTTGTTGGCTGATGAGTCGGCTGACTAATTAACTGGTTTAATATGTTAGGTGACTACTCGGCCTACTTGTTTGCTGGGTTATCAATTTGGCCATCTAGTCGGTCGACTAGTTAGCTGGGTTAACTTGTTGACTGACGAGTTGTCCCACTAATTAGGTTGGTTAACTAGTTTGCTGACTGGTGTGCTGACCTAACTAGTCGGTCAACTCATTGGACGATTAGTTAGCTGGCCTAACTCGATGGTTGACTAGTTAACTGAGCTAACTTGTCAGCTGACAAGTTGGTCGACTAGTCAGATGATTGGTTAGCTGATTTAACTAGTTGGCCGGCTATTTGGGTGACCGGTCATCTGACTTAAATAGTTGGCTGGCAAGTGAACCGACTGGTGAGTTGACTTAACTAGTCAGTCGATGAGTGAGACAACTGGTCAGCTGACTTAACTAGTCAGACTTCGAGTGAGGCGACTGGTCAGTTGACTTAACTAGTCAGTCAGCGAGTGAGCTGACTTGTCAGCTGACTTTAATCAGCTGGTGAGTGAGCCAACTGTTCAGAAGACTTAACTATTTGACTGGAGAGTGAGCCAATAGGTGAGCCATATTAACTAGTCAGCTGGCGAGTGGGCCTATCGGTGAGCTTCCTTAACTAGTTGGCTGGTGATCAAGTAGACTGGTGAGCTGAATTAATTAGTCAGCTGGCGAGAAAGACAACTAGTCATCTGACCTTTTGACCTGCGAGTAAACTGACACTGTAGTTGACCTGTTGGCTGGTGAGTGAGTCGACTAGTTTTCTGACTGGTTGGCAGGCGAGTGAGTTGACTATTTAGCTGACCTAATGGAAAGTGAGTGAGCCCACTACTTAGCTGACCAGCTTGCAGAGTTGCTAGCCGACTAGTTAGCTAAGTAACTAGCTGATTTCCTAGCTGCTTAACTAGCTAGCTGATTAGCGAGTTGGCTATCTAGCTGACATAACTAGATAGAAAACAAGCTATCTAGCTGTATAGTTAGCTGACTTAACTAGCTAGCTAACAGGCTAGTTAGCTGGCTAGCTGACTAAACTATCTAGCTAACTAGCCTAGCAAACTACCTAGCTGACTTAAGTAGCTAGCTCACCAGCAAGCTTTACTACCGAGTTAACTTAACTAACTAGCTGAATCGTTAGCTGACTTGCGAGCTAACTTAACTAGCTAGCTGGCTAGCCAGCTGACTTAACCAGCTGAATTAACTAGCTAGCCAGCTGGCTATCCAGCTGATGCAATTGCCTAGCTACCTAGCTAGGCAGTAGGCTATCCAGCTGACTTAACTTGCTGACTTGACGAACTAGTCAGCTGGCTAGCCAGCAGACTTAAATAGCTAGCTACCTATCTAGACAGCTGGATAGCCAGCTGACATTTTTAGCTGATATAACTATTCAACTAATGGCTTGCCAGCTGACTGAACTAGCTACCTCCCTACATAACCCAATGGCTTACCTGCTGACTTAACTACCTAACTACCTAGCTAACCTGCTGGCAAGCGAGTTGACTTAAGTAGGTGACTTAACTAGGTAGCAAGCTGGCTAGCCAGCTGACTTAACTTGCTAGCTATTCTACTAGGCAGCTGGCTAGCCAGCTGACTTTGCTAACTGACTTAACTAGCCAGCCAGCTGTCTTAACTAGCTGCCTTAAGTAGCTAGCTACCCAGCTAGCCAGCTCACTGAACTAGCTGATTTAACTAGCTAGCTACCTAGCAAGCTTTCATGTAGCTAGATGACTTAACTAGCTTACATAATTAGCTAGCTATCTGAGATATCTAGCTGACTTAACTAGCTAGCTTCCTATCTAGCCAGCTGACTTAACTAGCTGAAATAACTAGCGAGCCAGCTGGCTACCCATCTGATGTAACTAGCTTTTTAACCAGCTTGCCAGCTTGCTATACTACTGACTTAATGAGCTGACTAAACTAGCTAGCCAGCTGGTTTGCCAGCTGACTAAACAAGCTGACTTAGCTGGCTGGCCCGATGTGTCGCCAGCTGACTTAATTGCCTAGTTCCCTAGCTAGTCAGCAACCTAGCCAGTTGATTTAACCTACATACATAGACTGCTGGCTTGCTAGCTTACTTAACTACCGACCTATCTAGCTAATCTGCTGGTCAGTGAACTAACTTAACTAAGTTTCTTAACTAGCTAGCCACCTGGCTAGCCAGTTCCCTTAACCAGCTAGCTACCCTGCTAAGCAGCTGGCTAGCCAGCTGACTGAATTGACTTAATTAGCTAGCCAGCTGACTTAACCAGCTGACTTAACTAGCTAACTACCTGGATAGACAGTTGACTTAACTAGTTTACTTAATTAGCTATCTTCCTAGCTAGCCAGTTGGCTGGCCAGTTGAGTTCACTAGCTGATTTAAACAGCTAGCCAGCTGACTGACCAGCTGACTTAACTAGCTATCTACCTAGTTATCCAACTGGGAAGCGAACTGAATTAACTAGATGACATAACTGGTTAGCCTGCTTGATAGCCAACTGATTAACTAGCTTGCTACCTACTAGCCAGCTGGCTGACCAGCTGATTTAACTAGGTGACTTTACCAGCAAGTCAGCTGGCTAGCCAGATGACTCAACTAAATGACTTATCTAGTGAGCCAGCTGGTAAATCAGCTGAGTTAACTAGCTCTCTACCTAGCTAACTAGCTGGCTAGCCAGCTGACTTAACTAGCTGACTTATTTAGCTAGCCAACTGGTTAACCATCTGATTTAAATAGCTTGCTACCTAGTTAGCCAGCTGGCTAGCCACCTGACTTAACTAACTGACTTAAGTACCTGACCTGCTTGATAGTCAGCCGAATTAAGTAGCTTCCTATATAGCTAGCCAACTTGATACCCAGCTGTCCTAAGTACCTTTTTAAATAGATTGTAAGCTGGCTAGACAATTAACTTAACGAGTTGACTTAACTAGCTAGTCTGCAGGTTAGCCAGCAGACTAAACTAGCTGATTTAACTAGCTGACCAGTTGGCTAGCCAGCTGACTTTATTGCCTAGCTACCTATCTAACGAGCAGCCTAGTCAACATACTTAACTATCTGACTTAATGAAGTAGCTAGCTGGCTAGCCAGCAGACTTAACTAGCTAGCTACCTAGTTAGACAGCTGGATAGCCAGTTGACTTAACTAGCTGAGTTAAATAGCTGACTTGCTTGGTGGTCACCTGAATTAACTACCTTGCTATAAAGCTAGCCAGCTGGCTAGCCAAATCAATTAACTAGCTAGCTACCTACCTAGAAAGTAGGCTAGCCAGCTGATTTAAGTAGGTGAATAGAACAGCTAGCGTGCTGGGCAGCAAGGTGACTTATCTAGATAGCTACCTACCTAGCCAGCTGGCTACACAGCTGACTAAACTAGCTGACTTAACCAGCTAGCCAGGTGGCTAGCCAGCTGGATTTACTCGCTGACATCACTAGGTAGCCAGGAAACTATCTAGCTGACTTAAATAGCTAGCTACCTACCTTGCCAATCGGCGAACCAGCTCTCTTAACTAGATAAATTAATCAGCTAGCCAGTTGGCTAGCCAACTGACTTAACTAGCTTGCTCCCTATCTAGCTAGCTGGCTAGCTAGTTGACTTAACTGACTTATCTAGCTAGCTACCTAGCTAGCCAGATGACATAAATTGTTAGCTAACTAACTAGTTACCTAACTAGCCAGCTGACTTAAATAATTAGCTGTCCAGCAAGCTACCTAGCTAACATGCTGACTTAAATAGTTAACTGTCTATATAGCTAGCTGACTTAACCAGCCAGGCAACTAGTTAGCTTACTCATTATCTAACGTGCCAGCTCGCTGACTTAATCATCTGACTTAACTCATTAGATAACGAGTTAACTAGCTGACTCAACCAGTTGATTTAACACGTTAGCTCACTAGCTAGCCAGCTGACTCATCCATCTGACTTGCCTCGTTAGCTAACAACCTAACTAGCCTACTCAACCAGCTGACTCAACCCGTTTGCTATCTAGCGAGCTAGCTGACTAAACCAGCTTACTTAACACATTAGTTATCTACCTAATACCTGACTCAACCTGCTGTCTTAACCTGTTAGCTAACTAGATAGCTAGCTTTATTAACCAGCTGACTTAATTAGAAAGTTGACTTAACTAGCTGTCTTAGCTAGCTGATTAACTACTGAGCTAGCTGACTTAACTGACTGACTTAACTAGTTAGCTAGCTGACTTAACTAGCTGAAATAAATAGTTAGCTAACTATTTAACTAGCTAAATATCTAGCTGACTTAACTAATTGCTAACTAATTAGGTAGAAGACTTAAGTAGCTGATTTAGTTAGCTAACAAGTGATCTAGCTGACTTAGCTAGCTGACTTTGCTTGCTAGCTAGTTATCTAGCTAACTGACTTATCTAGTCAGTTAACGAGACCACTAACTGACTTAATGAGTTGGTTAACGAGTTAGTTAACTGTTTTAACTAGTTGGTAAACTAGTTAACTAGCTGACTTAACTAGTTGTTTAATGAGTTAGCTAGGTGATTTAGCATGTTGGCTGATAAGTCAGCGAATAGTTAGCAGGTCTAACACATTGGCTGACTACTTGGCCAACTTATTAGCTGGCTTAAGAAGTTGGCCAATTAGTCGGCCGACTAGTTAGCTGGACTAACTCTTTCATTGAATAATTGACCCACTAGATAGCTCATTTTAATTGTTGGCTTGCTAGTTTGCTGACCTCATTAATAGGATGATTTGTTTGTCGACTAGTTAGCTGACTTAACTAGTCAGATGACTAATTAGCTAACCTAACTTGTCAGCTGAGAAGTTGTCGACTAGTTGGGTGATTTGTTAGCTGACTTAAATAGTTGGACTGCTAGTCGGCTGACCAGTTAGCTGACTTTACTAGTTTGACAAGTGAGTTTACAGGTGATCTGACTTAACATGTCAGCCAGCAAGTGAGTCGACTTGTCAACTGAGCTAACTAGTCTTCTGGCGAGTGAGGTGACTGGTCAATTTACTAGTCGGCTGGCAGGTGAGACGACTGGTCAGAAGACTTAACTAGTTGGATGGCGAGTGAGCCAATGGGAGAGCTGTCTTATCTAGTCAGTCGGAGTGTGAGCCGACTGGTCAGCTGACTTTACTAGTTGGTCAGTAAGTCGACTGTTCAGCTAGCTTAACTAGTCTGCTGGCGATTGAGGTGACTTGTCAGCTGACTTTAGTCGGCTAGTCAGAAGACTTAACTAGTCGGCTGGCGAGTGAGCCAACTGGTGAGCTGAGTTGACTAGTCAGACGGCAAGTGAGATGATGGGTGAGCTGCCTTAACTTGTGGGCCAGCGAGTGAACCAATGGGTCAGATGACTTAACTAGTTGGTTGGTGAGCAAACCGATTAGTTAGCTGACCTGATGGAAAGTGACCAAGCCGACTAGTTAGCTGACCTAATGGAAAGTGAGTGAGCCCACTAGTTAGCTCACCAGCTAGCTGAGCTGGTAGCCAACTAGTTAGCTAAGTAACTAGCTGATTCGCTAGCTGACTTAAGTAGCTGGTTGACTAGCGAGCTGGCTATCTAGCTGCTATAACTAGCAACCAAACAAGCTATCTAGCTGTCTAGCTAGCCGACTTAACTAGATAGCTACCTGGTTCACTAGACAGAAGTCAGCTGGCTTAACTAGCTAGATACCTGACTGGCTAGCTGTCTAGGCTGATGGCTAGCTAGCTAGTGGACTGGCCAGCTGGCCAGCCAGTCAGCTTAAATAAGCAGCCGGCTGGCTGGACAGTCAGATAGCCAGCTGACTTAACTAGCCAGCCACCCTGCTGCTCAGCTGACTAGAGAGCCATCTTAAGTAGCTGGCCACCTACATTACCAGCCTGCTAACCAGCTGGCTTACCTTGCCAGGCACCTGGCTAGCCAGCCGGCTAACCAGCTGACATAAATAGAAGACTTAACTAGATAAGCATCTGGCTAGCCAGCTGGCTTAACTAGCTAGCCACCTAGCTAGCGAGCCAGTTAGCCAGCTAACTTAACTCACTTAATTAAGGAGTTAGCCAGCTGACTAGCCTGCTGACTTAATTAGCTAGCTACCTACTTAGTCAGGTGACTAGCCAGCTGACTTAACTAGCTGACTTAACCAGCAAGCCATCTGGACATCAGCTGATGTAACTAGCAATTTACCTAGCTAGTCAGTTGGCTAGCCACTTGAATTAACTAGCTGACTTAACCTGCTTGCCAGCTGGCTAGACAGCTGACAACTAGGTGACATAACTAGTTAGCCATCTGGCTAGCCAGCAGACTTAAATAGCTGTCATCAATAGCTAGCCAGGTGGCTAGCCAGGTGACTTAACTACTTAGTACCTAAAAATCCCCTTGGCTTGACAGATGACTTAACTACCTAGCTACCTAGATAACCAGCTGGCTAGTGAGCTGACTTAACTAGGTGACTTAACTAGCTAGCCAGCTGGCTAGCCAGCTGATTTAACTAGCTAGTTGTCCAACTATGCAGTTGGCTAGCCAGCTGACTTAAGGAGGTAGCATAACTAGCTAGCCAGCTGGTTAGCCAGCTGACTTAACTAGTTAATTAATGAGCTAGGCATCTGGCCAGCCAGATGACTAATCTAGCTGACTTAACTAGTTATCCAGCTGACTAGCCAGCTGACTTAACTAGTTCTCTACCTCTCTAGTCACTTGGATAGCCAGCTGATTAAACTAGCTGACTTAAGTAGCTAACCAGCAGGCTAGTCAGCTGACTTAAGGTGAATTAACTAGCCAGGCATTTGGCTAGTCATCTGAGATAACTAGCTAGCTACCTAGCTAGCCAGCTGACTTACTAGCTGACTTAACTAGCTAGTCAGCTGGCTAGCCAGGTGACTTAATTGCGTAGCTACTTAGCTAGCCAGCTAGCCAGCCAGCTGACTTAAATAGTTAGCTAACTAGCTAGCTACTTAGCTAACAAACTGACTTAAATATTTAGCTGCCTAGCTAGCTAGGTGACTTAAGCAGCTAGATAACTAGTTATCTTACTCGTTATCTAACGTGCTAGCTAGGTGACGTAATTATTTGACTTAACTTGCTAGCTAATTAGCTAGCTAGCTGACTCATTCAGCTGTCTTAACTAGTTAGCTAACTTGCTAGCTAGCATACTCAACAAGCTGACTCAAACTCTTTGCTAACGAGCTAGTTAGCCGACTCAACCAACTGACTTAACCCATTAATTATCTAGCTAACTACCTGACTCAACATGCTGACAAACCATTAGTTAACTACCTAGCTAGCTGTCTTAACCAGCTGACTAAATTAGAAACCTGACTTAACTAGTTGACATAGCTAGCTGCCTTAACGAGTTAGTTGACTTAATTAACTACCTGAATTCAATAGTTAGCTAACTATTTTACTAACTGAATAACTAGCTGACTTATCTAATTAGCTAACTAGTTGGGTAGCAGACTTAAGGTGTTGACTTAAATAGTTAGCTAACTAGTGAGCTAGCTGACTTAGCTAGCTAGCAGGATAGCTTACTCACTTAGCTAGCTGACTTCACTAGTTGGCTAATGAGATAGCTAGCTGATTTAATGAGTTGGTTAATGAGTTAGGTAACTGTTTTAACTAGTGGGCAAATGAGTTAACTAGCTGAATTAGCTAGTTGATTAACGAGTTATCTAGGTGCCATAACATGTTGCCTGATGAGTCGGCCAAATATTTAGCTGGTTTAATACGTTAGGTGACTACTCGGCTAACATTTTAGCTGGCTTAACAAGTTGACTGGCTAGTCGGCCGACTAGTTAGCCGACTCAATTAGTTGACTGACGAGTTGTGCCACTTGTTAGCTCAGCTAACTAATTGGCTGGCATGTTTGCTGACCTAACTAGTCCACTGACATGTTGGCTGACTAGTTAGTGAGCCTAACTAGTCAGAGGACTAGTTAACTGAGCTAACTTGTCAGCTGACAAGTTGGCCGACTAGTCGGTTGATTGGTTAGCTGACTTAGTTTGCCGGCTAGTCGGCCTAACGGTTAGCTGACAACTAGTCAACCAGTGAGTGAGACGACAGGTGAGCTGACTTAATTAGTA
>NW_007246911.1:0-12556 GCF_000164805.1 Carlito syrichta
GGGTTCAGAAGCTGGAACGTAGGCAATAACAGTCCTCATATGCAGAATTTACATGATCTCCAGCTAAGGTGAACTAAGAAACCTCTTTTACACGGTTCCTCCGTCACAATATCTGCATGACAAGTTGCTAAAGGCAAAACAAGAATCAGGGTTTCCCAACAGGATTCTGTGGAAAGGGAGTCCTCATATACAGGACATTACAAGGCCCCTCGGTAAAGAAGAATAAGGACTCTGTGATACATGAGTCCACAATCCATAAAATTCCCAGGGTGTCTTGCTGCAATATAAACTAGAATCAAGGCTTCGTGCTCGTCTGATGTTTCAAAGATATTTGGCTTGTGGGTATTATGAATCAGTCATTTCAGGACTCCAGCAACATTCTGGTCCTCTTGAGAGTTGTAATCGGTTATCTGGTAGTACAAATCCATTTAATTTTCGGGACAATTAAGCCGAGATTCCCGAAAAAAAAAGTATCATATTGCCATATTTGGATGTAACTTTGGTCTTAAGATGAACGTGGTAATCATTAAATTTCCATTTGTACTTTATTTGTAGAGGGCACAAGCGTTTTGCAGTTGCCAAATATTTAGTACGAATTATTAAAATGTAACCAGGATCCATGGATTCCACATCCCTAGGAAACATCTGGGCAGCTGCATTTTTGTACATAGAGTTTTGGAATCCACATGAACAGGGAAATTCAGGGCATCTTGCTGAGATCGAAAAGGCAATCTGGTTCTTGGAGTTCTCAATCACCTAAATCTACAAAGTCTCTTGATAAGCTTTAATCAACAATCTGGGTATCTATGTCGCCATTTTTTTAGTGTGTATTTTTAAAAGGTACCAGGAGTCTTGCTTTCCAGTTCCTCAAGAACTTTATGGGAGTCTTTCTCTTGATGTCCAAGCAACTGGAATTCTAGGTCACCAGGAAATATCTTGGCATCTTGCTGAGAATGAAGCAGGAATTTCAGTAACGGGAGTCCTCATATACAGAACACTACACGACCTGTTGCTACGGAAGTATAAGAAATCTTGGTTACACGAGACCTCCATGTCAAAAACCTACAGACCATCTAGCTAGGAGATAGCCACCGTTCAGGTTTCGGGAGTATGAATCTGAATAATGGGAGTCCTCATATACAAGAAACTGCACTGTCTATTACTAAAGGAAAATAAGGAATCTGATTTACACGTGTCCTCCAACCCAATAAATCTTCAGTGTTTCTTGCTAAGTGGTAAACACGAATTCAGGATTTTGAAGCATAAACTAGGGAAAGGAAATCCTCATATACAGACAAATGCACTGACTTTTCCTAAGGGAGAATAAGGAATGTGGGTAACATGTTTTCTCAATCTCCAAAAAATATACGGCGTCTTCCTAAGATCTAAACAAGAATCAAGCTTTCGACGCATGTATCTGTGAAGAGTAGTAATCATATACAGGTAACTGCACGGCTGTTGCTAAAAATAAGGAATCTGGATTATATGAGTCCTCAGTCCTGAAAATATAGAGGTCATTTGGCTGACGGCTAAAGAAGATTCAGGTATTCGAGACATGAATGTGGGTAATAGCAATCCTCATATACAGGAAACTACATGGCCTCTTGTTAATAAAAGAGAAGAAATCTGTTTTCCACGGTTCCCCTTTCAAAAATCTACATGACTTCTTACTAAGGGTTAAACAAGAATCAGGGTTTTGAAACAGGAGCCAAGGGAAAGGGAGTCCTCACATATAGGACACTACTTGACCTCCAACAAAGTACGAATAAAGAATCGTTGTACGCACCCTCAATCCAAAAATTCCCAGGTTATCTGCTATGGGACAAACAAGAAACAGATTCTCGAGCTCCCCAAATGTTTCAGAGCAATTTAGCATTCGGATATTATGAATCAGTCAATTCAGGATTCCAGCAACATTCTTGTCCTCTTAAAAGTTGTAAATGGTATTGGGCACTCCAAGTCAGTTAGGTTCATCAGAACAACTAAGGCAAGATTCTGGGACAAAAATAATCTTCTTGCCATATTTGTATGTAACTCTGGTCTTAAGGTAACCTTGTAATCCTTCCCCCACCGTGTCTCTTTTTATTTTGATACAGGACAAGGATTTTGCACTTGCCAAATGTTTACTACGTACTGTTAATGGTAACCAGGAATCATGGAATCCACCAACCTAGGAAGGTTGATAAGGTTTTATCAGCAATCTGGGCTTCTGTGTCCCTACATTTTCAGAGCTACTTGCTCCGTGGATATGCTAAATCTTTCATTACAGTTCCTCAGGATCTTTCTGGTCCTCTTGTCAGTTGTAATCTAGTATTTGGCCGTAGAAATCCTGTAGTTTTCTGGGACCATCTACGACCATAATCATATTCCCCAGAATCAAAAAGTATATTGGTTCAAAATTCCTCGATTCAGGTGACCTCAAAGTACAGAAAATTCTTCTGGGTGGGCAGGTAGGAATTGGGGTTTTGGGTTTGGAATATTCCACATTTTGGGGATATCTTGTGAAGTGGTACCAGGATTCTTTAATTCCAGTTCTCAAAGAACATTATGGACGTCTTTTTCTTGATATCCAAAAAACTGGAATTCTCAGTCACCAGGAACTGTCTCGGGATCCTGTAGAGTGAAGCAGGAAGCTGTATAATGGAGCTCGTCATATACAGGAAACTACACATCCTATTGCTAAGGAAGTATAAGGAATCTTCCTTATACGAGTCCTCAATCCCAAAAGCTGCAGTCTGTCTTCCTAAGACGTAACCACGAATCAGGTTTTGAAGTAAGAATCTGGGTAATGGGAGTCCTCACATAAATTAAACCTCACTGCCTATTTGTAAGTAAGAATAAGTAATCTGCGTTACTCTTGTCCTCAATCCCAAAAAAGCTTAAGGTCATCTTGCTATGGGCTAAACACGAATCATAGTGTCTTCAAGCATGAATCTGGAAAATAGAGTCCTTATTTACAGGCATCTACATGTCCTTTTGCTAAGAAAGAATAAGGAATCTCGGTAACACGAGTCTTCATTCACAAAAATCTACACAGCATCTTGGAAAGTTCTAAAAATAATCAGAGTTTCGAAGCAGGATGTATCTAATGAGAGTCCTAATATACAGGAAAATGCACAGCCCCTTGTCAAGGGTGAAAAAGAATCGGGGTTATAACAGTCCTCAGTCCTTAAAATCAACAGGCCATCTGCTGTGGGCTAAACAAGATCAGGGTTTAGAAGCTGGAACATTGGTAATAGCAGTCCTCATATGCAGAATCTATATGATCTCTAGCTAAGAGAACTAAGAAACCTCTTTTACACGGTTCCTCCCTCACAATATCTACATGAAATCTTGCTAATGGCAAAGCAAGAATCAGGTTTTCCAAACAGGATTCTGGGGAACGGGAGTCCTAATATACAGGACATTATATGGCCCCACGGTAAAGAAGAATAAGGAATCTGTGATATACTAGTCCAAAATCAGAAAAATTCTCAGGGTGTCTTGCGGCAGTATAAACACGAATCAAGGCTTCGAGCTGGTCTCATGTTTCAGAGATATTTGACTTGTGGGTCCTCACATACAGGACACTACATGGCCTCCAACCAGCTACAAATAAAGAATTGTTGTTGTACGCGCCCTCAATTCCCAAAATTCCCAGTTTTTCTGCTCTGGGACAAACCAGAAAGAGAACTTCGAGCCCCACAAATGACTCAGAGTAATTTAGCATTCAGATATTATGATTCGGTCATTTCAGGACTCCAGCAACATTCTGGTCCTCCTAAAAGTTGTAAATGGTACTGGGCACTCCAAGTCCGTTAGGTTCCTCAGAACAACTAAGGACAGATTCCAGGACAAAAAGAATCTTCTTGCCATATTTGGATATAACTCTGGTTTTACAGTGAACACTGAAATCTTTCCCCTTCCATGTCTCTTGATATTTTGAGAAGGGACAAGTGTTTGGCACTTTCCAAATGGTTAATACATACTTTAAATTGTAATCAGGAATCATGGAATCCACGAACCTAGGAAACTTCTGTGTATCTGACTTTTGATATACTGAATTTGGAATACAAATCCTCAGGTAAAATCAGGGCATTCTACTGAGAATTAAAAGGAAATCCGGTTCCGGAGATCTCATTTTCCGGAATCTACAGGACTTCTTGATAAGGTTTATTCAGCAATCTGGGCTCTGGGTCCCTGCTTTTTCAAAGCTACTTGCTCCGTGGATACGCTAAATCTGTCATTACAGATCCTCAGGATCTTTCTGGTCCTCTTGTTAGTTGTAATCATGGTTTTGGCCCTAGAAATCCTTTAGTTTCTTGGGACCATCTACGACCATAATAATATTCCCAGAATCAAAAGGTATATTGGTACAAAATTCCTCGATTCAGGTGACCTCAAAGTACAGAAAATTCTTGTGGGTGGGCAGGTAGGAATTGGGGTTTTGGGTTTGGAATATTCCACATTTTAGGGAGGTCTTGTGAAGGGGAACCAGGAATCTTGGATTCCAGTTCCCAAAGAACATTATGGACGTCTTTCTTCTCATATCCAAAAAACTGGAATTCACGGTCTCCTGAAAATGTCTTGGCATCCTGCAGAGTGAAGCAGGATGCTGGGTAATGGAGGTCGGCATATACAGGACACTACACGTCATATTGCTAAGGAAGTATAAGGAATCTTCCTTATATGAGTCCTCACTCCAAAAAACTACAGGCCGTCTTCCTAAGACGTAACCACGAATCAGGTTTTTGAAGTAGGAATCTGGGTAATGGGAGTCCTCACATAAATGAAAACTCACTGCCTATTGCTAAGTAAGAATAAGGATTCTGCGTTACTCGGATCCTCAATTCCAAAAAAACTGAAGTCATATTGCTATGGGCTAAACACGAATCATGGTGATTTCAAGCATTAATCTGGAAAATGGAGTCCTTATATACAGGAAACTACACGACCTTTTGCTAAGAAAGAATAGGGAATCTGGGTTACACGAGTCCTCAATCCCTAAAATATACAGAGCATCTTGGAAAGTTCAAAAAGTATCAGATTTGTGAAGCAGGATGTATCTAATGAGAGTCCTAATATACAGGAAAATACACAGTCCCATGCCAAGGAAGAAAAATAATCGGGGTTATTGCAGTCCTCTTTCCTTGAAATCAACAGGCCATCTGCTGTGCACTAAAAAAACATCACGATTTAGAAGCTGAATCATAGGTAATAGCAGTCCTCATATGCAGAATCTTCATGATCTCTAGGTAAGGAGAACTAAGAAACCTCTTTTACACAGTTCCTCCGTCACAATATCTACATATCATTTTGCTAATGGCAAAACAAGAATCAGGGTTTCCAAACAGGATTCTGGGGAACAGGAGTCCATATATACAGGATATTACATGGCCCCTCGGTAAACAAGAATAAGGAATAGGTGATACACGAGTCCACAATCCGAGAAATTCTCAGGGTGTCTTGCTGCGGTAGAAACAAGAATCAAGTTTTCGAGTACATCTCATGTTTCAGACATATTTGGCTTGTGGGTATTATGACTCAGTCATTTCAGGACTCGAGCAACATTCTGGTTCTCTTGAGAGTTGTAATTGGATATTTGGTAGTTCAAGTCCATTAGTTTCCTCAGGACAATTAATGTCAGTTTCCCGGAAAAAAGTATCATCTTGCCGTATTTGGATGTAACTTTGGTCTTAACATGAAATTGGTCATCCTTAAATTTCCGTTTGTACTTTATTTGGAGAGGGGCCGAGGGTTTTGCAGTTGCCAAATATTTAGTAGGAATTATTAAAATGTAACCAGGACCCTTGGATTCCACGTCCCTAGGAAACATCTGGGCATCTGCATTTTTGTACACAGAGTTTTGGAATCCATATCTACAGGGAAATTCAGGCCATTTTCTGAGAATGGAAAGGGAATCCGGTTCTTATAGTTCTTAATTGCCTAAATATTCAGTCTCTTGATAAGGTTTAGTCAGCATTCTGGCTTCTATCTCCCCACATTTTTAGTGTGTCTTTTGAAAAGGGGCCAGGAATCTTGGGTCCAATTCCTCCAGAACTTTATGGGAGTCTTTCTCTTGATAGAAAAGCAACTGGAATTCTAGGTCACCAGTTAATACCTTGGGCGTCTTGCTGAGAATGAAGCAGGAAATTCAGTAATGGAGTCCTCAGATACAGAACACTACACGACCTGTTGCTACGGAAGAATAAGGAATCTTGGTTACACGAGGACTCCATTCCAAAAACCTACAGACCGTCATGCTAAGAGATAACCACCATTCAGTTTGAGGGAGTAGGAATCTGGATAATGGGAGTCCTCATAAAAGGGAAACTGCCCTTTCTATTGCTAAAGGAGAAAAAGCAATCTAGTTTACATGTGTCTTTCATCCCAATAAAACTTCAGAGATTCTTGCTAAGGGATAAACACGAATTTGGGTTTTTGAAGCATAAACTAGGGAAATGAAATCCTCATATACAGGCAAACGCACTGACTTTTCCTAAGAAAGTATAAGGAATGTGGGTAACATGTTTTCTCAATATCCAAAAAATATACGGTGTCTTCCTAATATCCAAACAAGAATCAAGCTTTCGACGCATGTATCTGTGAACAGGAGTACTCATACAGGTAACTGCACAGCTCTTGCCAAAAAATAAGGAATCTTGGTTATACGTGCCCTCAGTCCTGATAATCTACAGGCTATCTTGCTGACGGCTAAAGAAGAATCAGGGATTCGAGGCAAGAATGTGGGTAATAGCAATCATCATATACTGGAAACAACATGGCCTCGTGCTAATAAATGAGAAGAAATCTGTTTTCCACGGTTCATCTATCAAAAAATCGACATGACTTCTTACTAAGGGCTTAACAAGAATCAGGGTTTCGAAACGGGAATCAAGGGAGAGTCCTCACATACAGGACACTACATGGCCTCCAAATAAGTATGAATAAAGAATCACTGATGTACGTGCCCTCAATTCAAAAAATTCCCAGGTTATCTGCTATGGGAGAAACAAGAAACAGATATTCGAGCTCCCCGAATGTTTCAGAGCAATTTAGCATTCGGATATTATGAATCGGTCATTTCAGAACTTCAGCAACATTCTAGAACTCTTAAAAGTTGTGAATGGTATTGGGCACCCAAGTCCGTTAGGTTCCTCAGAACAACTAAGGCCAGATTCCAGGATAAAAAGAATCTTCTTGCCATATTTGTATGTAACTCTGGTCTTAAGGTAAACCTGTAATCCTTCCCCTACCGTGTCTCTTTTTATTTTGATACAGGACAAGGGTTTTGCACTTGCCAAATGTTTACTACGCACTTTTAATGGTAACCAGGAATCATGGAATCCACCAACCTAGGAAACGTCTGGGCATCTGTCTTTTGATATACTGAATTTGGAATACAAAGAGACAGGAAAACTCAGGGCATCTTACTGAAAATTAAAATGAAATCCGGTTCTAGGAGTTCTCATTTTCCGGAATCTACAGGGCCTCTTGACAAACTTTAATCAGAATCTGGGATTCTGGGTCCCTACATTTTCAGAGCTAGTTGCTCCGAGGATATGATAAATCTGTCATTACAGATACTCAGGCTGTTTCTAGTCCTCTTGTTAGTTGTAATCAAGGATTTGGCGTTAGAATTCCTTTAGTTTTCTGGGACAATCTACAAAAATAATCATATTCCCCAGAATCAAAAGGTATATTAGTACAAAATTCCTCGATTCAGGTGACCTAAAAGTACAGAAAATTCTTGTGGGTGGGCAGGTAGGGATTGGGATTTTGGGTTTGGATTATTCCACATTTTGGGGAGGTCTTGTGAAGGGGAACCAGGATTCTTGGATTCCAGTGCCCAAAGAAAATTATGGATGTCTTTCTATTGATATCCAAAATACTGGAATTCTTGGTCTACAGGAACTGTCTTGGCACCCTGCAGAGGGAAGCAGAAGCTGGGTAGTCAAGGTCGTCAAGCACAGGAAACTACACATCATATTGTTAAGGAAGTATAAGGAATCTTCCTTATATGTGTCCTCAGTCCCAAAACTACAGGCCGTCTTCCTCCATGGTAACCACGAATCAGATTTTTGAAGTAGGAATCTGGGTAATGGGTGTCCTCACATACAGGAAACTTCACTGCCTATTGCTAAGTAAGAATAAGGAATCTGCGTTACTCAGGTCCTCAATCCCAAATAGCTTAAGGTCATCTTGCTATGGGGTAAGCACGAATTATGGTGTTTTCGAGCATGAATATGGAAAATGGCGTACCTAAAATCAACAGGCCTTCTGCCTTTAAACAAGAATCAAGGTTTAGAAGCTGGAACATAGGTAATAGCAGTCCTCATATGCAGAATCTATATGATCTCTAGCTAAGGAGAACTAAGAAACCTCTTTTACACGGTTCCTCCGTGTCAATATCTACATGACATCTTCCTAATGGCAAAACAAGAATCAGGGTTTCCAAACAGGATTCTGGGGAATGGGAGTCCTCATATACAGGACATTACACAGCCCCTCGGTAAAGAAGAATAAGGAATCTGTGATACACTAGTCCACAATCCGAAAAATTCTCAGGGTGTCTTGCTGCAGTATAAACAAGAACGAAGGCTTCGAGCTCATCTCATGTTTCAGAGACATTTGTCTTGTGGGTATTATGAATCAGTCATTTCAGGACTCCAGCAAGATTCTGGTCCTCTTGAGAGTTGTAATCGCGTATCTGGTAGTACAAATCTTTTAAGTTCCTAGGGAAAATGAAGGCCAGATTCCCGGAAAATAAGTATAATATTGCTGTATTTGGATGTAACTTTTGTCTTAAGATCACCTTGGCAATCCTTAATTTTCCGTTTGTACTTTATTTGTAGAGGGGCTGATGGTTTTGCAGTTGCCAAATATTTAGTACATATTATTAAAATGTAACCAAGATCCGTGGATTCCACGTCCCTAGGAAACATATGGGCATCTGCATTTTTGTACACAGAGTTTTGGAATCCACATGGACAGGGAAATTCAGGGCACCTTGCTGAGAAAGGAAAGGGAATTCGTTTCTTGGAGTTCTCAACCGAATAAATCTGCAAAGTCTCTTGAAAAGGTTTAATCAGAAATCTGGGCTTCTATGTCGCCACATTTTTAGTGTGTCTTTTGAAAAGGAACAAGGAATCTTGGGTTCCAATTCCTCAGGAACTTTATGGGAGTCTTACTCTTGATATCCAACCAACTGGAATTCTAGGTCATCAGGAAATATCTTGGCGTCTTGCTGAGAATGAAGCAGGAATTTCAGTAATGGGAGTCCTCATATACAGAACACGACAAGACCTGTTGCTACAGAAGAATAAGCAATCTTGGTTACACGAGGCCTCCATCCCAAAAACCTACAGACCGTCTTGCTAAGAGGTAACCACCATTCAGGTTTTGGGTGTAGGAATCTGGATAATAGGAGTCCTCAAATATAGGAAACTGCACTGTCTATTGCTAAAGGAGAATAAGGAATCTGCTTTACACGTGTCCTCCATCCTAATAAAACTTCAGGGTTTCTTGCTATGGGCTAAACACGAATTTGGGTTTTTGAAGCATAAACTAGGGAAACGAATTCCTCGTATAGAGGCAAATGCACGGACTTTTACTTAGAAAGATTATGGAATATGGGTGACATGCTTTCTCAATCTCCAAAAAGGTATACGGCGTCATCCTCAGATCTAAATCAGATTCAAGCTTTCGAAGCATGTATCTGTGAACCGGAGTACTCATATACAGGTAAGTAAATGGCTGTTGCTAAAAATAAGTAATCTGGGTTATACTAGCCCTCAGTCCTGAAATCTACAGGGCATCTTGCTGACGGCTAAAGAAGGATCAGGGATTCGAGACATGAATGTGGGTAATAGCAATCCTGATATACTGGAAACTACATGGCCTGTTGCTAATAAAAGAGAAGAAATCTGTTTTCCACAGTTCCTCTATCAAAAAATCTACATGACTTCTTACTAAGGGCTAAACAAGAATCAGGGTTTCGAAACAGGAATCAAGGGAAAGAAAGTCCTTACATACAGGACACTACATGGCCTCCAACTAACTACGAATAAAGAATCGTTGTTGTACGCGCCCTCAATCCCAAGAATTCCCAGGTTGTCTGCTCTGGGACAAACAAGAAAGTGATCTTCAAGCTCCGCTAATGATTCAGAGCAATTTAGTATCCGGATATTATGATTCGGTCATTTCAGGACTCCAGCAACATTCTGGTCCTCTTAAAAGTTGTAAATGGTATTGGGCACTCCAAGTCTGTTAGCTTCCTCAGAACAACTAAGGACAGACTCCAGGACAAAAAGAATCTTCTTGTCATATTTGGATGTAACTCTGGTCTTACGGTGAACACTGTAATCTTTCCCCTTCCGTGTCTCCTGATATTTTGAGAAGGGACAAGGTTTGGCACTTTCCAAATGTTTAATACATACTTTTAATGGTAACCAGGAATAATGGAATCCACGAACTTAGGAAACTTCTGGGCATATGACTTTTGATATACTGAATTTGGAATACAAATCGACAGGTAAAATCAGGGCATCTTACTGAGAATTAAAAGCAAATCCGGTTCTAGGAGTTCTCATTTTCCGGAATCTACAGGGCCTCTTGATAAGGTTTAAACAGCAATCTGGGCTTCTAGGTCCCTACTTTTTTCAGAGCTACTTGCTCCGTGGATATGCTAAATCTGTCATTACAGATGCTCAGGTTCTTTCTGGTCCTCTTGTTAGTTGTAACCAAGGTTTTGAACCTAGAAATCCTTTAGTTTCCTGGGACCATCTATGACAATAATTATATTCCCCAGAATCAAAATATATATTGGTACAAAATTCCTCGATTCAGGTGACTTCAAAATACAGAAAATTCTTGAGGGTGGGCAGGTAAGAATTGGGGTTTTAGGTGTGGAATATTCCACATTTTGGGGAGGTCTTGGAAGGGGACCAGGAATCTTGGATTCGAGTTCCCAAAGAACATTATGGACGTCTTTCTTCTGATATCCAAAAACTGGAATTCACAGTCTCCAGGAAATGTCTTGGCATCCAGCACAGTGAAACAGGAAGCTGGGTAATGCAGGTCATCTTATACAGGACACTACACGTCATATTGCTAAGGAAGTATTAGGAATATTCCTTATATGAGTCCTCAATCCGAAAAAATACAGGCCGTCTTCCTAAGACGTAACCACGAATCAGGTTTTTGAAGTAGGAATTTGGGTAATGGGATTCCTTACATAAAGGAAACTTCACTGCCTATTGATAAGTAAGAATAAGGAATCTGCGTTACTCGAATCCTCAATTCCCAAAAAGCTTAAGTCATCTTGCTATGGGCTAAACACGAATCATGGTGATTTCTATCAGTAATCTGGAAAATGAAGTCCTTATTTACAGGCAACTACATGAACTTTTGCTAAGTAAGAATAAGGAATCTGGGTTACACGAGTCCTCAATCCCTAAAATCTACAGAGCATCTTGGAAAGTTCAAAAAAGTATCAGATTTTCGAAGCAGGATGTATCTAATGAGAGCACTAATATACAGGAAAATACACGGCCCCTTGCCAAGGTAGAAAAATAATCGGGCTTATTGCAGTCCTCATTCCTTGAAATCAACAGGCCATCTGCTGTGCACTAAAAAAAAATCAGGATTTAGAAGTTGAATCATAGGTAATAGCAGTCCTCATATGCAGAATCTTCATGATCTCTAGGTAAGGAGAACTAAGAAACCTCTTTTACACAGTTCTTGCGTCACAATATCTACATGATATTTTGCTAATGGCAAAAGAAGAATCAGGGTTTCCAAACAGGATTCTAGGGAACGGGAGTCCTGATATACAGGGCATTACATGGCACTTCGGTAAACAAGAATGAGGAATCGGTGATACACGAGTCCACAATCCAAAAAATTCTCAGGGTGTCTTGATGCGGTATAAACAAGATTCAAGTTTTCGAACTAGTCTCATGTTTCAGAGATATTTGGCTTGTGGGTATTATGACTCAGTCATTTCAGGACTCAAGCAACATTCTGGTCCTCTTGAGAGTTGTAATCGGATATCTGGTATTTCAAGTCCATTAGGTTCCTCGGGACAATTAATGTTAGTTTCCCGGAAAAAAGTATCATCTTGCCATATTTGGATGTAACTTTGGTCTTAACATGAAATTGGTCATCCTTAAATTTCCGTTTGTACTTTATTTGGAGAGGGGCCGAGGATTTGCAGTTGCCAAATATTTAGTAGGAATTATTAAAATGTAACCAGGACCCTTGGATTCCACGACCCTAGGAAACATCTGGGCATCTGCATTTTTGTACACAGAGTTTTGGAATCCATATCTACAGGGAAATTCAGGGCATTTGCTGAGAACAGAAAGGGAATTCGGGTCTTGTAGTTCTTAATCGCCTTTATCTACGTTCTCTTCATAAGGTTTAGTCAGCATTCTGGGCTTCTATATCGCCACATTTTTAGTGTGTCTTTTGAAAAGGGCCCAGGAATCTTGGGTTCCAATTCCTCCAGAACTTTATGGGAGTCTTTCTCTTGATATCCAAGCAACTGGGAATTCTAAGGTCACCAGGAAATACC
>NW_007246912.1:0-989 GCF_000164805.1 Carlito syrichta
CCCAAAACTCTGTGTACAAAAATGCAGATGCCCAGATGTTTCTTTGGGACGTGGAATCCATGGATCCTGGTTACATTTTAATAATTCGTACTAAATATTTGGTATCTGCAAAACCCTCGGTCCCTCTCCAAATAAAGTACATTCGGAAATTTAAAGATTACCAAGTTCATGTTAAGACCAAAGTTACATCCCAATACGGCAAGATGATACTTTTTTCCGGTAAACTGGCTTTAATTCTCCTGAGGAACCTAAGGTACTTGTACTACCATTTACCCGATTACAACTCTCAAGAGGACCAGAATGTTGTTGGAGTCCTGAAATGACTGATCCATCAACCCACAAGCCAAATATCTCCGAAACATGAGACGAGCTTGAAGCCTTGATTCTTGTTTATACCGCAGCAAGACACCATGATAATTTTTCGGATTGTGGACTAGTGTATCACAGATTCCTTTTTTTTCTTTACCGAGGGGCCGTGTAATGTCCTGTATATGAGGACTCCCATTCCCCGAATACTGTTTGGAATCCCTGATTCTTGTTTTGCCATTAGCAAGATGTCATGCAGATATTGTGACAAAGAAACCGTGTAAAAGAGGTTTCTTAGCTCTCCTTAGCTAGAGATCATGTAGATTCAGCATAAGAGGACTGCTATTACCTATGTTACAGCTTCTAAACCCTGATTCTTGTTTAGCCCACAGCAGATGGCCTGTTGATTTTAAGGACTGAGGAAGGCTATAACCCCAATTCTTTTTCTTCCTTGGCAAGGGACTCTGTATTTTCCTGTATATTAGAACTTTCATTAGATACATCCTGCTCGAAACTCTGATTCTTTTTAGAACTTTCCAAGATGCTCTGTAGATTTTTGGGTTTGAGGACTCGTGTAACCCAGATTCCTTATTCTTTCTTAGCACAAGATCATGTAGTTGCTTGTAAATAAAGGACTCCATTGTCCAGATTCATGCTCGAAACACCATGATTCGTCTTTAGCC
>NW_007246912.1:1009-25819 GCF_000164805.1 Carlito syrichta
CCATTACCCAAACTCATACTTAAAAAACCTGATTGGTGGTTACGTCTTAGGAAGATGGCTTGTAGTTTTTGGGATTGATGACTCATATAAAGAAGATTCCTCATACTTCCTTAGCAACATGACGAGTAGTTTCCTGTACATTACGACCTCCATTACCCAGCATCCTGCTTCACTCTGCAAGATCCCTAGACAGTTACAGGTGAACGAGAATTCCAGTTTTTTGGATATCAAGAGAAAGACGTCCATAATGGTCTTTGGGAACTGGAATCCAAGATTCTTGGTTACCCTTCACAAGACCTCCCCAAAATGTGGAATATTCCAAACCCAAAAGTCCAATAGCTACCTGCCCACCGACAAGAATTTCCTGTACATTGAGGTCACCTGAATAGAGGAATTTTATACCAATATACCATTTGATTCTGGGGAATATAATTATGATCATAGATGGTCCCAGGAAACAAAAGGATTGTGAGGGCCAAATCCTTGATTACAACTAACAAGAGGACCAGAAAATCCTGAGGATGTGTAATGACAGATTTAGCATATCCAAAGAGCAAGTAGCTCTGAAAAAGTAGGGACGCAGAAGCCCAGATTGCTGATTAAACCTTATAAAGAGGCCCTGTAGATTCCAGAAAATGAGAATTCCTAGAACCGGATTTCCTTTAAATTCTCAGTAAGATTCCCTGATTTTTCCTGTTGATTTAGATTCCAAACTCAGTATATCAAAAGACAGGTGCCCAGAAGTTTCCTAGGTTCGTTGATTCCAGGATTCCTGGTTACCGTTAAAAGTATGTAGTAAACCTTTGGCAAGTGAAAACCCTTGTCCCTTTTCAAAATAACAAGAGAGACGAAAGGGGAAGGATTACAGTGTTCAACGTAAGAACAGAGTTACATCCAAATAGGGCAAGAAGGTTCTATTTTTCCTGGAATCTGGCCTTAGTTCTTCTGAGGAACGCAACGGATTTGGAGTGCCTAATACCATTTACAAGTTTTAAGAGGACAAGAATGTTGCTGGAGTCCTGAAATGACCGACTCATAATATCCGAATGCTAAATTGCTCTGAACCATTTGGGGATCTCGAAGACCTGTTTCTTGTTTGTCCCATAGCAGACAACCTGGAATTTTCTTGGATTGAGGGAGCGTACAACAATGATTCTTTATTCATACTTAGTTGGAGGCCATGTAGTGTCCTGTATGTGAAGACTCTCTTTCCTTTGATTCCTGTTTTGAAACAACGATTCTTGTTCAACGCTTAGTAAGAAGTCGTGTAGATTTTTTGATAGAGGAACCGTGGAAAACAGATTCCTTCTCTTTTATTAGCCCGAGGCTATGTAGTTTCCTGTATATGAGGATTGCTATTACCCACATTCATGCCTCGAATCCCTGATTCTTCTTTAGCTGTCAGCAAGATGCCCTGTAGATTTTCAGGACTGAGGACTCATATAACCCAGATTCCTTATTTTTAGTAACAGCCGTGCAGTTACCTGTATATGAGTACTCCTGTTCACAGATGCATGCATCGAAAGCTTGAATCTTGTTTAGATCTTAGGAAGACGCCGTATACTTTTTGGGAGATTGAGAAAACATGTCACCCACATTCCTTATGCTTTCTTAGGAAAAGTCAGTGCATTTGCCTGTGTATGCGGATTTCATTTCCCTAGTTTATGCTTCAAAAACCCAAATTCGTGTTTAACCCTTAGCAAGAAACCCTGAAGTTTTATTGGGATGGAGGAAATGTGCAAACCAGATTCCTTATTCTCCTTTAGCAAAAGATAGTAGTTTCCTGTATATTAGGAATCCCATTATCCAGATTCCTACTCCCAAAACCTGAATGATGGCTATCCCTTAGCGAGATGGATTGTAAGTTTTTGGGATCTAGGCTTTGTGTAACCAAGATTCCTTATTTTTCTGTAGCAACAGGTTGTGTAGTGTTCTGTATATCAGGACTCCTATTACTGAAATTCCTACTTTATTCTCAGCAAGACGCCAAGATATTTCCTGGTGACCTAGAATTCCAGTTGCTTGGATATCAAGAGAAAGACTCCCATAAAGTTCTTGAGGAATTGGAACCCAAGATTCCTGGTCTCTTTTCAAAAGACACACTAAAAATATGGAGACATAGAAGCCCAGATTGCTGATTAAATCTTATCAAGAGACTTTGTAGATTTAAGCGATAGAGAACTCCAAAAACTGGATTCCCTTTCCGTTCTCAGCAAGATGCCCAGAATTTCCCTGTCCATGTGGTTTCCAAAATTCTGTGTACAAAAATGCAGATGCCCAGTGTTTAATAGGGACGTGGAATCCATACATCCTAGTTATATTTTAATAATTCATACTAAATATTAGGCAACTGCAAAACCCTCGGCCCCTCTACAAATAAAGTACAAACGGAAATTTAATAATTACCAAGTTCATCTTAAGACCAAAGTTTCATCTAAATAAGACAATTTGATAATTTTTTTTCCGGGAATCTGGCCTTAATTTTCCCGAGGAACTTAAGGGATTTGTACTACCAGATACCCGATTACAACTCGCAAAAGGACCAGAATGTTACTGGAGTCCGGAAATGACTGTGTCATAATACCCACAAACCAAATATCGCTGAAACTTGAGACGAGTTCAAAGCCTTGATCCTTGTTTATACCGCTTCAAGATGCCCTGAGAATTTTTCGGATTGCGGAATAGTGTATCAAAGATTCCTTATTCTTCTGTAACGAGGGGCCGTGTAATGTCCTATATATGAGGACTCCCTTTCCCCAGAATCCTGTTTGGAAACGCTGATCCTTGTTTGGCCATTAGCAAGATGTTATGTAGATATTGTGATGGAGGAACCGTGTAAAAGAGATTTCTTAGTTCTCCTTAGCTAGAGATCGTGTAGATTCTGAATACGAGGACTGCTATTACCTATGTTCCAGCTTCTAAACCCTGATTTTTGTTTAGCCCCCAGCAGATGGCTTGTTGATTTTAAGGACTGAGGACTGCTATAACCCCGATTGTTTTTCTGCCTTGACAAGGGGCTGTGTATTTTTCGGTATATTAGGACTCTCATTAGATATATCCTGCTTTGAAACTCTGATTACTTTTTAGCACATTACAAGATGCTCTTCAAATGTTTTCGATTGAGGACTCGTGTAACTCAGATTCCTTATTCTTTCTTAGGAAAAGGTCATGTAGTTGCCTGTAAATAAGGACTCCATTTCCCAGATTCATGCTGAAAACTCCATGTTTCGTGTTTAGCCCATAGCAAGACAACCTGAAGTTTTTTGGGATTGAGGACACGAGTAACGCAGATTCCTTATTCTTACTTAGCAATAGGCAGTGAAGTTTCCTGTATGTGAGGACTCCCATTACCCAGATTGCTACTTCAAAAACCTGATTCGTGGTTACCTCTTAGGAAGACGGCCTGTAGTTTGGGGATTGAAGGCTCATATAAGGAAGATTCCTTATTCTTCCTTAGCAAATATGACGTGTAGTTTCCGGTATATGATGACCTCCATTACCCAGCTTTCTGCTTCACTCTTCAGGATGACGAGACAGTTGCTGGTGACCGAGAATTCCAGTTTTTTGGATATCAAGAGAAAGACGTCCATAATGTTCTTGGGAACTGGAATCCTAGATTCCTGTTTCCCCTTGACAAGACCCCCCAAAATGTGGAATCTTCCAAACCACAAATCCCGATTCCGACCTGCCCTCCCACGAGAATTTTCTGTAATTTTAGGTCACTAGAATCGATGAACTTTGTACCAATATGCCTTTGATTCTGGGGAATGATTATGGTCGTAGATGTTCCTAGGGAACAAAAGGATTTGTATGGACAGAGCGTTGATTACAACTAACAAGAGAACCAGAATATTCCTGAGGATCTGTAATGACAGATTTAGCATATCCACGGAGCAAGTAGCTCTGAAAATGTAGGTATCCAGAAGCCCACATTGCTGATTAAACCTTATCAAGAGGCCCTGTAGATTCTGGAAAATGAGAACTCCTAGAACCGGATTTCCTTTTCGTTCTCGGTAAGATGCCCTGATTTTTCCTGTCGATGTGGATTCCAAATTCAGTGTATCAAAAGACAGATACTCAAAAGTTTCCTAGGGACGTGGATTTCATGATTCCTGGTTACCATTAAAAGTATGTAGTAAACATTTGGCAAGTGCAAAACCCTTCTACCTTCTCAAAATAAAAAGAGACACAGAAGGGGAAGGATTAGAAGATTGACCTTAGGACCAGAGTTACGTCCAAATATGGCAAGAAGATTCTTTTTGTCCTGGAATCTGGCCTTAGCTGTTTCGAGGAACCTTACGGACTTGGAGGGCCCAATACCCATTTACAACTTTTAAGAGGACCAGAAGGTTGCTGGAGTCCTAAAATGACTGATTCATAATACCGCATTCTAAATTTCTCTGAAACATTTGGGAGCTCGAAGCTCTGTTTCTTGTTTGTCCAATAGCAGACACCCTGGGAATTTTTTGGATTGATGATGCGTACAACAATGATTCTTTATTTGTAATTAGTGGGAGGTCGTGTAGTGTCCTGTATGTGAGGACTCTCTTTCCCTAGATTCCTTTTTCAAAACCCTTATTTTTGTTTAGCCCTTAGTAAGACGCCATGTAGATTTTTTGATGGAGGAACGGTGGAAAACACATTTCTTATTTTTTCATAGCAAGAGGCCATGTAGTTTCCTGTATATGAGGATTGCTATTACACACATTAAGGCCTCAAATCCCTGATTCTTCTTTAGCCGTCAGCAAGGAGCCCTGTAGATTTTCAGGACTGAGGACTCGTATAACCCAGATTCCTTTTTTTTAGCCACAGTCGTGCAGTAGCCTGTATATGAGTACTCCTGTTCACAGGTACTGGCGTTGAAAGCTTGAGTTTTGTATAGATCTTAGGAACACGCCGTGTACTTTTTTGGGGATTGAGAACATATATCACACACATTCCTTATTCTTTCTTAGGAAAAGTCAGTGCAGTTGCCTGTATATGAGGATTTCATTTCCCAAGTTTCTGCTTCAAAAACCAAAATTCGTGGTTTGCTCTTAGCAAGACATCCTGAAGTTTTTATTGGGATGAAGAACTCGTGTAAACCAGATTTGTTATACTCCTTTAGCAATATAGAGTGCAGTTTTCTGTATATGAGGACTACCATTATCCAGATTCCTACTCCCAAAACCTGAATGGTGCTTATCTCTTTGCTAGACGCTCTGTAGTTTTTTGGGATGGAGGACTCATGTAAGCAAGATTCCTTATTCTTCCGTAGCAACAGGTCGTGTAGTGATCTGTATATGAGTACTCCCATTACTG
The DNA here is from genome assembly GCF_000164805.1 of Carlito syrichta. NCBI lineage: Eukaryota > Metazoa > Chordata > Mammalia > Primates > Tarsiidae > Carlito > Carlito syrichta. Next base: position 6,311 of record NW_007246912.1, read on the forward strand.
AAATTCCTGCTTCATTCTCAGCAAGACGCCAAGATATTTCCTGCTGACCTAGAATTACACTTGCTTGGTTATCAAGAGAAAGACTCCCATAAAGTTCTTGAGGAATTGGAACCCAAGATTCCTGGTCCCTTTTCAAAAGACACACTAAAACTGTGGCGCAATAGAAGACCAGATTGCTGATTAAACCTTAATAAGAGACCTTGTAGATTTAGGCGATTGAGAATTCCAAGACCGGATTCCCTTTCCATTCTCAGCAAGATTCCCTGATTTTTCTGTCCATGTCAATTCCAAAACTCTGTATTTAAAAATGCAGATGCCCAGATATTTCCTAGGGACATGGATTCCATGAATCCTTGTTACAGTTTAATAATTCGTACTAAATATTTGGCAACTGCAAAACCCTTGGCCACTCTACAAATAACGTACAAATGGAAATTTAAGGATTACCAAATTCATCTTAAGATCAAAGTTACATCCAAATACGGTAAGATGATCCTTTTTTTCCAGGAAACTGGCCTTAATTGTCCCGAGGAACCTAAGTGACTTCTACTATCAGATACCCGAATACAACTCTCAAGAGTACCAGAATGTTGCTAGAGTCTTGAAATGACTGATTCATAATACCCACAAGCCAAATAGCTCCAAAAGATGAGATGAGATCGAAGCCTTGATTCTTGTTTATTCCGCAGCAAGACACCCTGAAAATTTATGGATTGTGGACTAGTGTATCACAGATTCCATATTCTTCCTTAGTGAGGGGCCGTGTAATGTCCTGTATATGAGGACTCCCTTTCTCTAGAATCCTGTTTGGAAACCCTGATCCTTGTTTGGATATTAGCAAGATGTCATGTAAATATTGTGTCGGAGGAACCATGTAAAAGAGGTTTCTTAGTTCTCCTTAGCTAGAGATCATATAGATTCTGCATATGAGGACTGCTATTACCTATTTTCCAGCTTATAAACCTTGATTCTTGTTTAGATCACAGCAGATAGCCTGTTGATTTCCTGACTGAGATATGCTATAACTCAGATTCTTTTTCTTCCTTGGCAAGGGCTGTGTATTTTCCTGTATATTAGGACTCTCATTAGATACATCCTGCTTCGCAACTCTGATTCCTTTTTAGCACATTACAAGATGCTCTGCAGATGTTTGGGATTGAGGACTCGTGTAACTCAGATTCCTTATTCTTTCTTAGCAAAAGGTCATGAACTTGCATGTAAATAAGGACTCCATTTCCCAGATTCATGCTCGAAAACACCATGATTCGTATTTAGCCCATAGCAAGACAAGCTGAAATTTTTTGGAATTGAGGACACGAGTAACGCAGATTCCTTATTCTTACTTAGCAATAGGCAGTGAAGTTTCCTGTATGTGAGGACTCCCATTACCCAGATTCCTACTTCAGAAACGTTATTCGTGGTTACCTCTTAGGAAGACAGCCTGTAGTTTTGGAATTGGGGACTCATATAAGGAAGATTCCTTATTCTTCCTTAGCAATATGACGTGTAGTTTCCGGTATATGATGACCTCCATACCAAGCTTTCTGCTTAACTCTTCAGGATGACGAGACAGTTCCTGGTGACCGAGAACTCCAATTTTTTGAATATCAAGAGAAAGGCGTACATAATGTCCTTTGGGAACTGGAATCCAAGATTCATGGTTCCCCTTCACAAGACCTCCCCAAAGTGTTGAATCTTCCAAACCCAAAATCCCAATTCTGACCTGCCCACCCACAAGAATTTTCTGTAATTTGAGGTCACAAGAGTCGATGAATTTTGTACCAATATACCTTTTGATTCTGGGGAGTATGATTATGGTCGTAGATATTCCTAGGAAACAAAAGGATTTGTACGGACAGAGCGTTGATTACAACTAACAAGAGGACCAGAATATTCCTGAGGATCTGTAATGACGGATTTAGCGTATCCATGGAGACAATAGCTCTGAAAATGTAGGTATCCAGAAGCCCACATTGCTGATTAAACCATATCAAGAGGCCCTATAGATTTCGGAAATGAGAAATCCTAGAACCGGATTTCCTTTTTGCTCTCAGTAAGATGACCAGATTTTTCCTGTCAATGTGGATTCCAAACTCAGTATTTCAAAAGATAGATGCCCAGCAGTTTCCTAGGGAAGTGGATTCTATGATTCATGTTTACCTCTCAAAATGCATATTAAACATTTGGAAACTGCAAAACACTTGTCCTGTGTCAAAATAAAAAGAGACACGAAAAGGGAAGGATGACAGGGTTCACCTTAATACCAGAGATACATCCAAATATGGCAAGAAGATTCTTTTTGTCCTGGAATCGGGCCTAGGTTGTTCTCAGGAATCCAACGGACTTGTAGTGCCCAATACCCGCTTACAAATTTTAAGAGGACCAGAATGTTGCTGGAGTCCTGAAATGACCAATTCATCATATCCGAATGCTAAATTCTCGAAAACATTTGTTGAGTTCGAAGCTCTGCTTCATGTTTATCGCATAGCAGACACCTTGGGAATTTTTTGGATTGGGGACGCGTACAGCAAAGATTCTTTATTTGTACTTAGTTGGAGGCCGTGTAGAGTCCTGTATGTGTGGACTCTCTTTCACTAGATTCCTGTTTTGAAACCATGATTCTTGTTTAACCCTTCGTAAGACGTCTTGTAGATATTTTGATAGTCGAACTGTGGAAAAGAGATTTCTTCTTTTTCTTAGCAAGAGACCATGTAGTTTCCTGTATATGAGGATTGCTATTACCTACATTCATGCCTCGAAACACTGATTCTTCTTTAGCCCTCAGCAAGATGCCCTGTAGATTTTCAGGACTGAGGATTCGAATAACACAGATTCCTTATATTTAGCAACAGTCGTGCAGTTGCCTGTATATGAGTACACCTGTTCACGGATATATGCGTCGAAAGCTTGATTCTTGTTTAGATCTTAGGAAGACGTCGTGTACTTTTAGGGGATTGAGAAACATGTCACCCAGATTCCTTATTCTTTATAGGAAAAGTCAGTGCACTTGCCTGTATAAGAGGATTTAATTGCATAGGTTATGCTTCAAAAATCCAAATTTGTGTTTAGCCCTTAGCAAGACACCCTGAAGTTTTTTTGGGGATGGAGGACACGTGTAAACATGATTCCTTATTCTCCTTTAAAAATACACAGTGCAGTTTCCTGTATATGAGGACTGCCATTATCCAGATTCCTAATCCCAAAACCTGAATGTTGGTTACCTCTTAGCAAGATGCTTTGTAGGTTTTTGGGATGGAGGACTCGAGTGAGCAAGATTCCTTATTCTTGCGTAGTAACAGGTCGTGTAGTGTTCTGTATGTGAGGACTCCCATTACTGAAATTCATGCTTCATTCTCAGCAAGACGCAAAGATATTTCCTGGTGATCTAGAATTCCAGTTGCTTTGATATCAAGAGAAAGACTCGCATAAAGTTCTTGAGGAATTGGAATCCAAGATTCCTGGTCCGTTTTGAAAAGACTCACTAAATATATGGCGACATAGATGCCCAGATTGCTGTTTAAACCTTATCAAGATACCTTGTAGATTTAGGCAATTGATAACTCCATGAACCGGATTCCCTTTCCGTTCTCAGCAAGATGCCCTCACTTTCCCTGTCCATAAGGATTCCAAAAGTCTGTATACAAAATACAGATGCCCAGATGTATCCTAGGGACGTGGATTTCATGAATCCTGGTTACATTTTAATAATTCGGACTAAATATTTGGCAACTGCAAAACCCCCAGCCCCACTCCAAATAAAGTACAAGCGGAAATTTGAGGATTACCAAGTTCATCTTAAGAACAAAGTTACATCCAAATATGACAAAATGATTCTTTTTTCCGGGAATCTGGCCTTAATTGTTGCAAGGAACCTAAGAGACTTGTACTACCAGAGACCAGATTACAACTCTCAAGAGGACCAGAATGTTTCTGGAGTCCTGAAATGACTGATTTATAATACCCACAAGCCAAATATCTCAAAAACATGAGACAAGCTTGAAGTCTTGATTTTTGTTTATACCGCAACAAGACGCCCTGAGAATTAGTCGGATTGTGGACTAGTTTATCACAGATTCCTTATTCTTCCTTAGCGTGGGGCCGGGTAATGTCCTGTATATGAGGACTCCCTTTCACCAGAACTCTGTTTGGAATCCCTGATTCCTGTTTTCCCATTAGCAAGATGTCATGTACATATTGGAATGGAGGAACAGTGTAATACAGGTTTCTAATTTCTCCTAAGTTAGAGATCGTGTATATTCTGTATATGAGGACTGCTATTAACTATGCTCCAGCTTCTAACCCTGATTCTTTTTTAGCCCTCAGTAGATGGAATGTTGATTCTTAAGACTGAGGACTGCTATAACCCCGATTCTTTTTCTTCATTGGCAAGGTGCTGTGCATTCTCCAGTATAATAGAACTCACATTAGATACATCCTGCTTCAAAACTCTGATTCCTTTTTAGCACTTTCCAAGATGCTCTGTAGATTTTTCGTATTGAGGACTCATGTAACCCAGATTCCTTATTCTTTATTGGCAACACGTCATAAACTTGCCTGTAAATAAGGACTCCATTTACCAGATTCACGCTCAAAAACACCATGATTCGTGTTTAGCCCATAGCAATACGACCTGAAGTTTTTTTGGGATTGAGGACCCGAGTATCCCAGATTCCTTATTCTTACTTAGCATTAGGCAGCGAAGTTTCCTGTATATGAGTATTCCCATTACCCAGATTACGACTTCAAAAACCTGATTCGTGGTTACCTCTTAGGTTGTGGCCTGTAGTTTTTGGGATTCAGGACTCACATAAGGAAGATTCCTTATACTTCCTTAGCAATATGACATATAGTTTCCTCTATAAGAAGACCCCCATTACCCAGATACCTGCTTCACTGTGCAGGATGCCGAGACAGTTCCTGGAGACTGAGAATTCCAGTTTTTTGGATATCAAGAGAAAGACGTCCATAATGTTCTTTGGGAACTGGAATCCAAGATTGCTGCTTCCCCTTCAAAAGACCTCCACAAAATTTGGAATCTTCCAAATTCAACATACCAATTACTACCTGCCCACCCTCAAGAATTTTCTGTACTTTGAAGTCACCTGAACGAGGAATTTTGTAAAAATATACCTTTGATTCTGGGGAATATGATTATGGTCATAGATTTTCCCAGGAAACAAAAGGATTTCAAGGGCCAGATCCTTGATTACAACTAACAAGAGGACCAGAAAGATCCTGAGGCCCTTTACTGACAGTTTTAGCGTATCCACAGAGCAACTTGCACTGAAAATGTAGGGAGCCAGAAGCCCAGATTGCTGATTAAACCTTATCAAGAGGCCCTGTAGATTCCGCAAAACGAGAACTCCTAGAAACGGATTTCCTTTTCGTTCTCAGTAAGATGCCCTGATTTTTCCTGTTGATGGGGATTCCAATTTCAGTATATCAAAAGACAGATACTCAGAAGTTTCCTAGGGACGTGGATTCCATGATTCCTGGTTACCATTAAAAGTATGCAGTAAACATTTGGCAAGTGCAAAACCCTTGTACCTTCTCAAAATAAAAAGAGACACAGAAGGGGAAGGATTATAAGGTTTACCTTAGGAACAGAGTTACATCCAAATATGGCAAGAAGATTCTTTTTGTATTGAAATCTGGCCTTAGTTGTTTCGAGGAAACTTACGGACTTGGAGTGCCCAATACCCATTTACAACTTTTAAGAGGACCAGAAGGTTGCTGGAGTCCTAAAATGACTGATTCATAATACCGCATTCTAAATTTCTCTGAAACATTTGGGAGCTCGAAGCTCTGTTTCTTGTTTGTCCAATAGCAGACACCCTGGGAATTTTTTGGATTGATGATGAGTACAACAATGATTCTTTATTCGCAATTAGTTGGTGGTTGTTTAGTATCCTGTATGTGAGGACTCTCTTTCCCTAGATTCCTGTTTCAAAACCCTTATATTGTTTAGCCCTTAGTAAGACGCCATGTAGATTTTTTGATGGAGGAACCGTGGAAAACAGATTTCTTATTTTTTCTTAGCAAGAGGCCATGTAGTTTCCTGTATATGAGGATTGCTATTACACACATTAAGGCCTCGAATCCCTGTTTCTCTTTAGCCGTCAGCAAGATGCCCTGTAGATTTTCAGGACTGAGGACTCATATAACCCAGATTCCTTGTTTTAGCAACAGCTATACTGTTGCCTGTATATGAGTACTCTTGTACACAGGTACTGGAGTCGAAAGCTTGAGTCTTGCATAGATCTTAGGAACATGCCGTGTACTTTTTGGGGGATTGAGAAAATATATCACCCACATTCCTTATTCTTTCTTAGGAAAATCAGTGGAGTTGCCTGTATATGAGGATTTCATTTCCCAAGTTTATGCTTCAAAAGCCAAAATTCGTGGTTTACTCTTAGCAAGACACCCTGAAGTTTTTATTGGAATGGAGGACTCGTGTAAACCAGATTCGTTATATGCCTTTAGCAATAGAGAGTGCAGTTTTCTGTATAAGAGGACTATCATTATCCAGATTCCTACTCCTAAAACCTGAATGGTGCTTATCCCTTTGCAAGATGCTCTGTAGTTTTTTGGGATGGAGGACTCGTGAAAGCAAGATTCCTTATTCTTCCGTAGCAACGGGTCGTGTAGTGTTCTGTATATGAGGACTCCCATACCTGAAATTCCTGCTTCATCTCAGCAAGACGCCAAGATATTTACTGCTGACCTAGAATTCCAGTTGCTTGGATATCAAGAGAAAGGCTCCCATAAAGTTCTTGAGGAATTGGAAGCCAAGATTCCTGATCCCTTTTCAAAAGACACACTAAAAATGTGGCGCAATAGAAGACCAGATTGCTGATTAAACCTTAATAAGAGACCTTGTAGATATAGGCTATTGAGACTCCAAGACCGGATTCCTTTTCCGTACTCAGCAAGATTCCCTGATTTTGCTGTCCATGTCGATGCTAAAACTCTGTATTTAAAAATGCAGATGTCCAGATATTTCCTAGGGACGTGGATTCCATGAATCCTGGTTACATTTTAATAATTTGTACTAAATATTTGGCAACTGCAAAACGCTCGGCCCCTCTACAAATAAAGTACAAACGGAAATTTAAGGATTGCGAAGTTCATCTTAAGACCAAAGTTACATGCAAATACGGTAAGATGTTACTTTTTCCAGGAAACTGGCCTTAATTATTCCCAGGAACCTAAGAGAATTGTACTACCAGATACCTGATTACAACTCTCAAGAGTACCAGAATGTTGTTGGAGTCCTGAAATGACTGATTCATAATAACCACAAGCCAAATATCTCCGAAATATGAGACGAGCTTGAAGCATTGATTCTTATTTATTCTGCAGCAAGACACCCTGAGAATTTTTGGATTGTGGACTAGTGTATCACAGATTCCTTATTCTTCCTTAGTGTGGGACCGTGTATTGTCCTGTATATGAGGACTCCCTTTCCCCAGAATCCGGTTTGGAAACCCTGATTCTTGTTTTGCCATTAGCAAGATGTCTTGTAGATATTTTATTGGAGGAACCATATAAAAGAGGTTTCTTAGTTCTCCTTAGCTAGAGATCATATAGATTCTGCTTATGAGGACTGCTATTACCTATATTACAGCTTCTAAAGTTGATTTTTGTTTAGACCACAGCAGATAGCCTGTTGATTTCCTGACTGAGGCATGCTATAATCCGGATTCTTTTTCTTCCTTGGCAAGGGGCTGTGTATTTTCCTATATATTAGGACTCTCATTAGATACATCCTGCTTCGCAACTCTGATTCCTTTTTAGCACATTACAAGATTCTCTGCAGATGTTTGGGATTGAGGACTCGTGTAACTCAGATTCCTTATTCTTTCTTAGCAAAAGGTCATGTAGTTGCCTGTAAATAAGGACTCCATTTCCCAGATTCGTGCTCGAAAACACCATGATTCGTGTTTAGCCCATAGCAAGACAACCTGAAGGTTTTTTTGGGGATTGGGACACGAGTAACGCAGATTCCTTATTCTTACTTAGCAATAGGCAGTGAAGTTTCCTGTATGTGAGGACTCCCATTACCCGGATTCCTACTTCAAAAACCTGAACCGTGGTTACCTCTTAGGACGACGGCCTGTAGTTTTGGGATTGAGGACTCATATAAGGAAGATTCCTTATTCTTCCTTAGCAATATGACGTGTAGTTTCTGGTATATGACGACCTCCATTACCCAGCATTCTGCTTCACTCTTCAGGATGCCGAGACCGTTCCTGGTGACCGAGAATTCCAGTTTTTTGGATATCAAGAGAAAGACGTCCATAATGTTCTTTAGGAATTGGAATCCAAGATTCCTGATTCCCCTTCACAAGACCTCCCCAAAATGTGGAATCTTCCAAACCCAAAATCCCAATTCTGACCTGCACTCCCACAAGAATTTTTTTTAATGTGAGGTCACCAGAGTAGATGAATTTTGTACCAATATCCCTTTTGATTCTGGGGAATAAGATTATGGTTGTAGATGTTCCTAGGAAACAAAAGTAATTTTAGGGACAGAGCGTTGATTACAATTAACAAGAGGACCAGAATATTCCTGAGTATCTGTAATGACAGATTTAGTGTATCCATGGAGCAAGTAACTTGGGAAATGTAGGTATACCGAAGCCCACATTGCTGATTAAACTTTATCAAGAGGCCCTGTAGATTCCGGAAAAATGAGAAATCCTAGAACAGAATTTCCTTTTCGTTCTCAGTAAGATGACCAGATTATTCCTGTCAATGTGGATTCCAAAATCAGTATATCAAAAGACAGATGCCCAGCAGTTTCCTAGGGACGTGGATTCTATGATTCCTGTTTACCTTTAAAAATACGTACTAAACATTTGGCAACTGCAAAACCCTTCTCCTGTGTCAAAATAAAAGGAGACACTAAAGGGGAAGGATTACAGGGTTCACCTTAATACCAGAGGTACATCCAAATATGGCAAGAAGATTGTTTTTGTCTTGCAATCTGGCCTAGGTTGTTCTGAGGAACCTAACGTACTTGTAGTACCCAATACCCGTTTACATCTTTTAAGAGGACCAGAATGTTGCTGGAGTCCTGAAATGACCGAGTTGTAATATCCGCATGCTAAATTGCTCCAAAACATTTGGAGGGTTCGAAGCTCTGCTTCATGTTTGTCACATATCAGACACTTTGGGAATGTTTTGGATTGGGGATGCGTACAGCAAAGATTCTTTATTCGTACTTAGTTGGAGGCCGTGTAGAGTCCTGTATGTGTGGACTCTCTTCTCCTAGATTCCTGTTTTGAAACCCTGATTCTTGTTTAGCCCTTAGTAAGACGTCATGTAGATTTTTTGATAGACGAACTGTGGAAAAGAGATTTCTTCTTTTTCTTAGCAAGAGGCCATGTAGTTTCCTGTATATGAGGATTGCTATTACACACATGCATCCTTCAAAACCCCTGATTCTTCTTTAGCGCTCAGCAAGATACCCTGTAGATTTTCAGGACTGAGGACTCGTATAAAACAGATTCCTTATATTTAGCAGCAGCCGTGCAGTTGCCTGTATATGAGTACTCCTGTTCACAGATATATGCGTCGAAGCTTGATTCTTGTTGAGATCTTAGGAAGACGCCGTTTACTTTTAGGGGATTGAGAAAACATGTCACCCAGATTCTTTATTCTTTATAGGAAAATCAATGCAGTTGCCTGTATAAGAGGATTTAATTGCGTAGGTTATGCTTCAAAAACCCAAATTTGTGTTTAGCCCTTTCAAGACCCCCTGAAGTTTTTTTAGGGATGGAGGACACGTGTAAACATGTTTCCTTATTCTCCTTTAGTAATACACACTGCAGTTTCCTGTATATGAGGACTGCCATTATCCAGATTCCTACTCCCAAAACCTGAATCGTGGTTATCTCTTAGCAAGATGCACTGTAGTTTTTTGGGATGGGCGACTCGTGTAAGCAAGATTCCTTATTCTTGCGTAGCAACAGGTCGTGTAGTGTTATGTATATGAGGACTCCCATTACTGAAATTCATGCTTCATTCTCAGCAAGATGCAAAGATATTTCCTGGTGACCTAGAATTCCAGGTGCTTTGATATCAAGAGAAAGACTCGCATAAAGTTCTTGAGGAATTGGAACCCAAGATTCCTGGTCCGTTTTCAAAAGACACACTAAATATATGGCGACATAGATGCCCAGATTGCTGTTTAAACCTTATCCAGAGACCTTGTAGTATTAGGCGATTGATAACTCCATGAACTGGATTCCCTTTTCGTTCTCACCAAGATGCCCTGATTTTCCCTGTCCATGAGGATTCCACAAGTCTGTATACAAGATGAAAATGCCCAGATGTTTCCTAGGGACGTGGATTCCATGAATCCTGGTTACATTTTAATAATTCGTACTAAATATTTATCACCTGCAAAACCCTCGGCTCCTCTACAAATAAAGTACAAACGGAAATTTGAGGATTACCAAGTTCATCTGAAGAACAAAGTTACATCCAAATACGACAAAATGATTCTTATTTCCGGGAATCTGTCCTTAATTGTCACAAGGAACCTAAGAGACTTGTACTACCAGAGACCAGATTACAACTCTCAAGAGGACTAGAATGTTGCTGGAGTCCTGAAATGACTGATTCATCATACCCACAAGCCAAATATCTCTGAAACGTGAGACAAGCTTGAAGTCTTGATTCTTGTTTATACCGCAGTAAGACGCCCTGTGAATTTTTCGGATTGTAGACTAGTGTATCACAGATTCCTTATTCTTCCTTAGCGTGGGACCATGTAATGTCCTGTATATGAGGACTCCCTTTCCCCAGAATCTGGTTTGGAAACCCTGATTCTTGTTTTCCCATTAGCAAGATGTCATGTACATATTGGGATGGAGGACCCATGTAATTCAGGTTTCTTATTTCTCCTAAGTTAGAGATCATATAGATTCTGTATATGAGGACTGCTATTAACTATGCTCCAGCCTCTAAACCCTGATTCTTTTTCAGCCCACAGTAGATGGCCTGTTGATTCTTAGGACTGAGGACTGCTATAACCCCGATTCTTTTTCTTGCTTGGCAAGGTGCTGTGTATTCTCCTGTATAATAGGACTCTCATTAGATACATCCTGCTTCAAAACTCTGATTCCTTTTTAGCACTTTCCAAGATGCTCTGTAGATTTTTGGGATTGAGGACTCATGTAACCCAGATTCCTTATTCTTTCTTGGCAACACTTCATTGAGTTGCCTGTAAATAAGGACTGCATTACCAGATTCATGCTCGAAAACACCATGATTCGTGTTTAGCCCATAGCAAGACGATCTGAAGTTTTTTTGGGATTGAGGACTGGAGAAACGCAGATTCCTTATTCTTACTTAGCAATAGGCAGTGAAGTTTCCTGTATGTGAGTTTTCCCAGTACCCAGATTCCTACTTCAAAAACCTGATTCATGGTTACCTTAGGTTATGGCCTGTTGTTTTTGGGATTGAGGACTCATATAAGGAAGAATCCTTATACTTCCTTAGCAATATGACATGTAGTTTCCTCTATAAGACGACCTCCATTACCCAGCTTCCTGCTTCACTATGCAAGATGCCAAGACAGTTCCTGGAGACCGAGAATTCCAGTTTTTTTGGATATCAAGGGAAAGACGTCCATAATGTTCTTTGGAAACTGGAATCCAAGATTGCTGGTTCCCTTTCAAAAGACCTCCGCAAAATGTGGAATCTTCCAAACCCAACATACCAATTCTTACCTGCCCACCCACAAGAATTTTCTGTACTTTGAGGTCACCTGAATGGAGGAATTTTGTAAAAATATACCTTTGATTCTGGGGAATATGATTATGGTCGTAGATTTTCCCAGGATACAAAAGGATTTCAAGGGCCAGATCCTTGATTACAACTAACAAGAGGACCAGAAAGATCCTGAGGATCTTTATTGACAGATTTAGCGTATCCACGGAGCAACTGGCTCTGAAAATGTAGGGATTCAGAAGCCCAGATTGCTGATTAAACCTTATCAAGAGGCCCTGTAGATTCCAGAAAATGAGAAGTCCTACAAACGTATTTCCTTTTCGTTCTCAGTAAGATGCCCTGATTTTTCCTGTCGATGTTGATTCCACATTCAGTATATCAAAAGACAGATACTCAGAAGTTTCCTAGGGACGTGAATTCCATGATTCCTGGTTACCATTAAAAGTACGTAGTAAACTTTTGGCAAGTGCAAAACCCTTGTACCTTCTGAAAATAAAAAGAGACACAGAAGGGGAAGGATTACAAGATTTACCTTAGGACCAGAATTACATCCAAATATGGCAAGAAGATTCTTTTTGTATTGAAATCTGTCCTTAGTTGTTTCGAGGATCCTTATGGACTTGGAGTGCCCAATACGCTTTTACAACTTTAAGAGGACCAGAAGTTTGCTGGAGTCCTAAAATGACCGATTCATAATATCCGCATTCTAAATTTCTCTGAAACATTTGGGAGCTAGAAGCTCTGTTTCTTGTTTGTCCAATAGCATACACCCTGGGAATTTTTTGGATTAATGATGCAAACAGCAATGATTCTTTATTCGCAATTAGTTGGAGGTTGTTTAGTATCCTGTATGTGAGGACTGTCTTTCCCTAGATACCTGTTTTGAAACCCTTATTTTTGTTTAGCCCTTAGTAAGACGCCATGTAGATTTTTTGATGGAGGAACCGTGGAAAACGGATTTCTTATTTTTTCTTAGCAAGACGCCATTTAGTTTCCTGTACATGAGGATTGCTATTACACACATTAAAGCCTCGAATCCCTGATTCTTCTTTAGCCGTCAGCAAGATGCCCTGTAGATTTTCAGGACTGAGGACTCATATAACCCAGATTCCTTACTTTTAACAACAGCAGAGCAGTTGCCTGCATATGTGTACTCCTGTACACAGGTACTGGTGTCGAAAGCTTGTCTTGTATAGATCTTAAGAGCACGCCATGTACTTTTTTGGGGATTGAGAAAATATATCACCCACATTCCTTATTATTTCTTAGGAAAAGTCAGTGCAGTTGCCTGTATTTGAGGATTTCATTTCCCAAGTTTCTGCTTCAAAAACCAAAATTCCTGGTTTGCTCTTAGCAAGACACCCTGAAGTTTTTATTGGGATGGAGGACACATGTAAACCAGATTCGTTATACTTCTTTAGCAATACAGAGTGCAGATTTCTGTATATGAGGACTACCATTATCCAGATTCCTACTCCCAACACCTGAATGGTGCTTATCTCATTGCAAGACGCTCTGTAGTTTTTTGGGATGGAGAACTCGTGTAAGCAAGATTCCTTATTCTTCCGTAGCAACAGGTCATGTAGTGTTCTGTATATGAGGACTCCCATTACTGAAATTCCTGCTTCATTCTCAGCAAGACGCCAAGATATTTCCTGGTGACCTAGAATTCCAGTTGCTTGGATATCAAGAGAAAGACTCCCAGAAAGTTCTTGAGGAATTGGAACCCAAGATTCATGTTCCCTCTTCAAAAGACACACTAAAAATGTGGCGAAATAGAAGACCAGATTGCTGATTAAACCTTAATAAGAGAACTTGTAGATTTAGGCAATTGAGAACTCCAAGACGGGATTCCCTTTCCGTTCTCAACAAGATTCCCTGATTTTCCTGCCCATGTCTATTCGAAAACTCTGTATTTAAAAATGCTGATGCAAGCCGGGTTCGGTGGCTCAGCCTGTAATCCCGCGCCTTTAGGAGGCTGAGGTGAGTGAATTGCTTGAGCCCGCAGGTTCGAGACCCGCCTGGGCAGTGAGACTTCATCTCTACAATAAATCAAAAAATCAGCTGGGTGTGGTGGCGCATGCCTGTAATTCCGGCTACTAGGAAGGCTGAGGCGGAAGGATCGCTGGAGCCCAGCAGGCCGAGGCTGCAGTGGCCGAGAGCGGCCACTGCACTCCAGTCTGGACGACAGAGTGAGACTCCAACTCAAAAAAAAAAAAATGCTGATGCCTAGATATTTCCTAGGGAAGTGGATTCCATGAATCCTCGTTACATTTCAATAATTTGTACTAAATATTTGTCAACTGCAAAACACCCGGCCCCTCTACAAATAAAGTACAAACGGAAATTTAAAGATTACCATGTTCATCTTAAGAACAAAGTTACATCCAAATACGGTAAGATGATACTTTTTTCCAGGAAACTGGCCTTAATTGTCCCGAGGAACCTAAGGGACTTGTACTACCAGCTACCTGATTACAACTCTCAAGAGGACCAGAATGTTGCTGGAGTCCTGAAATGACTGACTCATAATACCCACAAGCTAAATATCTCCGAAATATGAGATGAGCTCGAAGCTTTGTTTCTTGCTTTTTCCACAACAAGACATCCTGAGAATTTTTGGTTTGTGGACTAGTGTATCACAGATTCCTTATTCTTCCTTAGTGAGGGGCCGTGTAATGTCCTGTATATGAGGACTCCCTTTCCCAAATCCGGTTTGGAAACCCTGATTCTTGTTTTATCATTACCAAGATGTCATGTAGATATTGTGTCGGATTAACCATGTAAAAGAGGTTTCTTAGTTCTCCTTAGCTAGAGATCATATAGATTCTGCATATGACGACTGCTATTACCTATGTTCCAGCTTCCAAACCTTGATTCTTGTTTAAACCACAGCAGATGGCCTGTTGATTTCCTGACTGAGGTATGCTATAACCCAGATTCTTTTTCTTCCTTTGCAAGGGGCTGTGTATTTTCCTGTATATTAGGACTCTCTTTAGATACGTCCGGCTTCGAAACTATGATTCTTTTTTAGCAAATTACAAGATGCTCTGCAGATGTTTGGGATTGAGGACTCGTGTAACCCAGATTCTTTATTCTTTCTTAGCAAAAGGTCATGTAGGTGCCTGTAAATAAGGACTCCATTTCCCAGATTCATGCTCGAAAACACCATGTTTCGTGTTTAGCCCATAGCAAGACAACCTGAAGCTTTTTGGGGATTGAGGACACGAGTAACGCAGATTCCTTCTGCTTACTTAGCAATAGGCAGTGAAGTTTCCTATATTGAGGACTCCCATTACCCAGATTCCTACTTCAGAAACGTGATTCGTGGTTACCTCTTAGAAAGATGGCCTGTAGTTTTGGGATTGAGGACTCATATAAGGAATATTCCTTATTCTTCCTTAGCAATATGACATGTAGTTACCGGTATAAGACGATCTCCATTACCCAGCTTTCGTCTTCACTCTTCAGGATGATGAGACAGTTCCTGGTGACCGAGAATTTCAGTTTTTTGGATATCAAGAGAAAGACGTCCATAATGTTCTTTGGGAACTGGAATCCAAGATTCCTTGTTCCCCTTCACAAGACTTCCCCAAAATGTGGAATCTCCCAAACCCAACATCCCAATTTCGACCTGCCCTCACACAAGAATTTTCTGTAATTTGAGGTCACCAGAATCGATGAATTTTGTACCAATATACCTTTTGATTCTGGGGAATATGATTATGGTCTTTGATGTTCCTAGGAAACAAAAGGATTTGTAGGGACAGAGCGTTGATTACAACTAACAAGAGTACCAGAATATTCCTAAGGATCTGTAATGATATATTTAGCGTATTCACGAAGCAAGTAGCTCTGAAAATGTAGGTATCCAGAAGCCCACATTGCTGGTTAAACCTTATCAAGAGGCCCTGTAGATTCCGGAAAATGAGAATTCCTAGAACCGGATTTCCTTTTCATTCTCAGTAAGATGACCAGATTTTTCCTTTCGATGTGGACTCCAAACTCAGTATACCAAAAACAGATGCCCAGCAGTTTCCTAGAGGCGTGGATTCTATGATTCCTGTTTACCTTTAAAAATACGTACTAAACATTTGGCAACTGCAAAACCCTTGTGCTGTGTCAAAATGAAAAGAGACACTAAAGGGGAAGGATTACAGGGTTCACCTTAATACCAGAGATACATCCAAATATGGCAAGAAGATTCTTTTTGTCCTGAAATCTGGCGTAGGTTGTTCTGAGGAACCTAACGGACTTGGAGTGCCCAATATCCGTTTAAAACTTTAAGAGGACCGGAATGTTGCTGGAGTCCTGAAATTATCGATTTATAATATCCACATGCTAAATTGCTCCAAAACATTTGGGGAGTTCGAAGCTCTGTTTCATGTTTGTCGCACAGCAGACACCTTGGGAATTTTTTGGATTGGGAACGCGTACAGCAAAGATTCTTTATTCGTACTTAGTTGGAGGCCATGTAGAGTCCTGTATGTGTGGACTCTCTTTCCCTAGATTCCTGTTTCGAAACCCTGATTCTTGTTTAGCCCTTAGTAAGACGTCATGTAGATTTTTTGATAGACGAATCGTGGAAAATAAATTTATTCTTTTTCTTAGCAAGAGGCCATGTAAGTTCCTGTATATGAGGATTGCTATTATCCACATTCATGCCTCGAAACCCTGATTCTTCTTTAGCCCATAGCAAGATGCCCTGTAGATTTTCAGAACAGAGGACTCGTATAACACAGATTTCATATATTTAGCAACAGCCGTGCAGTTTCCTGTATTTGAGTACTCCTGTTCACAGGAATATGCGTCGAAAGTTTGATTCTTGTTCAGATCTTAGGAAGATGCCATGTATTTTTAGGGGATTGAGAAAACATGTCACCCAGATTCCTTATTCTTTATAGGAAAAGTCAGTGCAGTTTCCTGTATAAGAGGATTTAATTTCGTAGATTATGCTTCAAAAACCAAAATTTGTGTTTAGCCCTTAGCAAGACAACCTGAAGTTTTTTGGGGATGGAAGACATGTGTAAACATGATTTCTTGTTCTCCTTTAGCAATACACAGTGCAGTTTCCTGTATATGAGGACTGCCATTATCCAGATTCCTACTCCCAAAACCTGATTGTTCGTTACCTCTTAGCAAGATGCTCTGTAGGTTTTTGGGATGGAGGACTCGTGTGAGCAAGATTCCTTATTCTTGCGTAGCAACAGGTCGTGTAGTGTTCTGTATATGAGGACTCCCATTACTGAAATTCATGCTTCATTCTCAGCAAGACGCAAAGATATTTCCTGGTGACCTAGAATTCCAGTTGCTTTGATATCAAGAGAAAGACTAGCATAAAGTTCTTGAGGAATTGGAACCCAAAATTCCTGGTCCGTTTTCAAAATACACACTAAATATATGGCTACATAGATGCCCAGATTGCTGTTTAAACCTTATCAACAGACCTTGTAGATTTAGGCGATTGATAACTCCCTGAATCGGATTCCCTTTCCATTCTCAGCAAGATGCCCTGATTTTCCCTGTCCATGAGGATTCCAAAAGTCTGTATACAAAATGATATATTTTTTGCCAGATGTATCCTAGGGACGTGGATTCCATGAATCCTGGGTACATTTTAATAATTCATACTAAATATTTGGCAGCTGCAAAACCTTTCGCCCCTCTCCAAATATAGTACAAAAGGAAATTTGAAGATTACCCAGTTCATCTTAAGAACAAAGTTAAATCCAAATATGACAACATGATTGTTTTTTTCCGGGAATCTGGCCTTAATTGTCGCAAGGAAACTAAGAGACTTATACTACCAGAGACCAGATTACAACTCTCAAGAGGACCAGGATGTTGCTGGAGTCCTGAAATGACTGATTCATAATACCCACAAGCCAAATATCTCTGAAACATGAGACAAGCTTGAAGTCTTGATTCTTGTATATACCGCAGCAAGACGCCCTGAGAATTTTTGGATTGTGTACTAGTTTATCACAGATTCCTTATTCTTCCTTAGCATGGGGCCGTGTAATGTCCTGTATATGAGGACTCCCTTTCCCCATAATTCTCTTTGGAAACCCTGATTCTTCTTTTGCCATTAGCAGGATGTCATGTAGATATTGGGATGGAGGAACCGTGTAATACAGGTTTCTTATTTCTCCTAAGTTAGAGATCGTGTAGATTCTGTATATGAGGACTGCTATTAACTGTACACCAGCTTCTAAACCCTGATTCTGTTTTAGCCCACGGTATGGCCTGTTGATTATGGCCTGTTGATTCTTAGGACTGAGGACTGCTATAACCCCGATTCTTTTTCTTCCTTGGCAAGGTGCTGTGTATTCTCCTGTATAATAGGACTCTCATTAGATACATCGTGCTTCAAAATTCTGATTCCTTTTTAGCACTTTCCAAGATGTTCTGTAGATTTTGGGGATTGAGGACTCATGTAACCCAGATTCCTTATTCTTTCTTGGCAACACGTAATGGAGTTGCCCGTAAATAAGGATTCCATTTGCCAGATTCATGCTCGTAAACACCATGATTTGTGCTTAGCCCATAGCAAGACGAACAGAAGTTTTTTTGGGATTGAGGACCCGAGTAATGCAGATTCCTTATTCTTACTTAGCACAAGGCAGTGAAGTTTCCTGTTTGCGAGTATTCCCATTACCCAGATTCCTACTTCAAAAACCTGTTTTGTGGTTACCTCTTAGGTTATGGCCTGTAGTTTTTGGGATTGAGGACTCATATAAGGAAGATTCCATATACTTCCTTAGCAATATGACATGTAGTTTCCTTTATAAGACGACTTCCATTACCCAGCTTCCTGCTTCACTATGCAGGATGCCGAGACAGTTCCTGGTGACCGAGAATTCCAGTTTTTTGGATATCAAGAGAAAGACGTCCATAATATTCTTTGGGAACTGGAATCCAAGATTGCTGGTTCCCCTTCAAAAGACCTCCGCAAAATGTGGAATCTTCCAAACACAAGATACCAATTCCTACCTGTACACCCACAAGAATTTTCTGTACTTTGAGGTCACCAGAGTCGATGAATTTTGTACCAATATACCATTTGATTCTGAAGAATATGATTATTGTCATAGATGTTCCTAGGAAACAAAAGGATTTGTAGGGACAGAGCGTAAATTACAACTAACAAGAGGACCAGAATATTCCTGAGGATCTGTAATGACAGATTTAGTGTATCCACGGAGCAAGTAGCTCTGAAAATGTAGGTATCCAGAAGCCCACTTTGCTGACTAAACCTTATCAAGAGGCACTGTAGATTCCGGAAAATGAGAACTCCTAGAAACGGATTTCCTTTTTGTTTTCAGTCAGATGCCCTGATTTTAACTGTTGATGTGGATTCCAAATTCAGTATATCAAAAGACAGATACTCAGAAGTTTCCTAGGGTGTGGATTCCAAGATTCCTTGTTACCATTAAAAGTACATAGTAAATATTTGTCAAGTGCAAAACCCTTGTACCTTCTCAAAAAAAAAAAGAAACACAGAAGGGGAAGGATTACAAGATTTACCTTAGGACCAGTGTTACATCCAAATATGGCAAGAAGATTCTTTTTGTCCTGGAATATAGCCTTAGTTCTTTTGAGGAACCTTAGGGACTTGGAGTGCCCAATACCCATTTACAACTTTTAAGAGGACCAGAAGGTTGCTGGAGTCCTAAAATGACCAATTCATAATATGCATATTCTAACTTTCTCTGAAACATTTGGGAGCTAGAAGCTCTGTTTCTTGTTTGTCCAATTGCATACACC
>NW_007246912.1:25839-28124 GCF_000164805.1 Carlito syrichta
TATACCGCAGCAAGACGCCCTGAGAATTTTTCAGATTGTGGACTAGTTTATCACAGATTCCTTATTCTTCCTTAGCGTGGGGCTGTTTAATTTCCTGTATATGAGGACTCCCTTTCCCCATAATCCTCTTTGGAAACCCTGATTCTTGTTTTGCCATTAGCAGGATGTGTTGTAGATATTGGGATGGATTAACCGTGTAATACAGGTTTCTTATTTCTCCTAAGTTAGAGATCGTGTAGATTTTGTATATGAGGACTGCTATTAACTATGCTCCAGCTTCTAAACCCTGATTCTTTTTTAGCCTACAGTAGATGGCCTGTTGATTCTTAGGACTGAGGACTGCTATAAACCCGATTCTTTTTCTTCCTTGGCAAGGTCCTGTGTATTCTCCTGTTTATACATCCTGCTTCAAAATTCTGATTCCTTTTTAGCACTTTCCAAGATGCTCTGTAGATTTTTGGGATTGAGGACTCATGTAACCCAGATTCCTTATTCTTTCTTGGCAACACGTAATGGAGTTACCCGTAAATAAGGATTCCATTTACCAGATTCATGCTCGTAAACACCATGATTCGTGTTTAGCCCATAGCAAGACGACCTGAAGTTTTTTGGGGATTGAGGACCTGAGTAACGTAGATTCCTTATTCTTTTTTTTTTTTGAGTTGGAGTCTCACTCTGTCGCCCAGACTGGAGTGCAGTGGCCGCTCCCAGCCACCGCAGCCTCGACCTGCTGGGCTCCGGTGATCCTTCCACCTCAGCCTTCCAAGTAGCCGGAATTACAGGTATGTGCTACCACGCCCGGCTGATTTTTTGATTTATTGTAGAGATGAGGTCTCGCTGCCCAGGTGGGTCTCGAACCCGCAGGCTCAGGCAATCCACTCACCTCAGCCTCCCAAAGGTGTGGGGATTACAGGCTGAGCCACCGAGCCCAGCTCCTTATTCTTACTTAGCAAAAGGCAATGAAGTTTCCTGTTTGTGAGTATTCCCATTACCCAGATTCCTACTTCAAAAACCTGATTCGTGGTTACCTCTTAGGTTATGGCCTGTAGTTTTTGGGATTGAGGACTCATATAATGAAGATTCCTTATATTTCCTTAGCAATATAACATGTAGTTTCCTTTATAAGACGACTTCCATTACCCAGCTTCCTGCTTCACTATGCAGGATGCCGAGTCAGTTCCTGGTGACCGAGAATTCCAGTTTTTTGGATATCAAGAGAAAGACGTCCATAATGTTCTTTGGGAACTGGAATCCAAGTTTGCTGCTTCCCCTTCAAAAGACCTCCGCAAAATGTGAAATCTTCCAAACACAACATAGCAATCCCTACCTGCACACCCAGAAGAATTTTCTGTACTTTGCGGTCACCAGAATCAATGAATTTTGTACCAATATACCATTTGATTCTGGAGAATATGATTATGGTCATAGACTTTCCTAGGAAACAAAAGGATTTGTAGGGACAGAGCGTTGATTACAACTAACAAGAGGACCAGAATATTCCTGAAGATCTGTAATGGCAGATTTAGCGTATCCACGGAGCAAGTCGCTCTGAAAATGTAGGTATCCAGAAGCCCACATTGCGGACTAAACCTTATCAAGAGGCACTGTAGATTCCAGAAAATGAGAACTACTAGAAACGAATTTCCTTTTTGTTCTCAGTCAGATGCCCTGATTTTAACTGTCGATGTGGATTCCAACTTCAGAATATCAAAAGATAGATACTCAGAAGTTTCCTAGGGATGTGGATTCCATGATTCCTTGTTACCTTTAAAAGTACATAGTAAATATTTGGAAAGGGCAAAACCCTTGTACCTTCTCAAAAAAAAAAGACACAGAAGGGGAAGGATTACACGATTTACCTTAGGACCAGTGTTACATGCAAATATGGCAAGAAGATTCTTTTTGTCCTGGAATCTGGCCTTAGTTGTTTTGAGGAACCTTAGGGACTTGGAGTGCCCAATACCCATTTACAACTTTTAAGAGGACCAGAAGGTTGCTGGAGTCCTAAAATGACCGATTAATAATATGCGCATTCTAACTTTCTCTGAAACATTTGGGAGCTCGAAGCTCTGTTTCTTGTTTGTCCAATTGCAAACATCCTGTGAATTTTTTGGATTGACGATGCGTACAACAATGATTCTTTATTCATAGTTAATTGGAGGTCGTGTAGTGTTCTGTATGTGAGGACTCTCTTTCCCTAGATTCCTGTTTCAAAACCCTTATTGTTGTTTAAACCTTAGTAAGACGCCATGTGGATTTTTTGATAGAGGAACTGTGGAAAACAG
>NW_007246913.1:0-1289 GCF_000164805.1 Carlito syrichta
TGGAGAGGAATGGAATGAAGATGAATGGAATCCAGTGGAAATGATGGAATGGAATGAAAACAGTGGAATGGAATGGAATGGAATGGATTGGATAGTTTAATAATGGAATGGAATGGAGTGGACTGGAATGGAGTGGTGTCGAATGGAAAGGAATGAATTGGAACGGAATGTCTAGGGATGCAATGGAATGTAATGGAGAGGAATGGAATGTAATGGAAAGAAATGGAATGGAATGGAGAGGAATGGAATGGAATGGAATGAAATGGAGTGGAAAGTAATGGAGAGGAATGGAATGGAATGGAGAGGAATATAAACGGAATGGAGAGGAATGGAATGGAATGGAATGGAGAGGAATGGAATTGAATGGAGTGGAATGGAATGCATTGGAGAGGAATGTAAAGGAAGAGAATGGAGTGGAAAGGAAAGGATAGGAATGGAATGGAAAGGAATGGACTGAAAGGTAGTTGAACGAATTGGAGAGGATAGGTATTGAATGGAATGAAATGAAATGCAATAGAGAGGAATGGAATGGAAAGGAAGGGAATGGAGAGAAATGGAATGGAATGGAATGGAGTGGAATAGAAAATAATGAAATGAAATGGTGATGAATGTAGTGGAGATGAATGGAATGGAATGGAATTGACTGAATGGAGTGGAATGGAATGGCGAGGAATGGAATTGGAGAGTAATGCAATGTAATGGAATGGAATGGAGAGGACTGGAAAGGAATGGAATGGAGATGAATGCAATAGGATGAAATGTAACAGAGAAGAAAGGAATGGAATGAAATGCAATGGAATCGAATTGAAAGGAAGGAGAGAATGGAATGGAGTAAAATATGAAAGAATGGAACGGATTGGAAAGGATGGAATGGAACGGAGAGGAATGGATTTGAATGGAATGGAATGGAAAAGAATGGATTGGAATGGTTTGGAATGGATAGGAATTGAAAGGAGGAAATAGAATGGAATGGAGTAAAATGTAAAAGAGAGGAAAGGAATGGAAAGAATGGAATGGAATGGAGAGAAATGTATTTGAATTTAATGGAATGGAAAGTAATGGATATGAATGGAATGGAATGGAGAGGAATTGAAAGGAAATGAGAGGAATGGAATCGAATGGATAGTAATGGAATGGAATGGAATGGAAAGGAATGCAGAGGAATGGAATGAAAAGGAATGGAGAGGAATGCAATGGAATGGAAAGGAATGGAAAGGTGAGGAATGGATTGGAATGGAGAGGAATGGAATTGAATGGAGTGGAATGGAATGGAATGGAGAGGACTGTAT